>NC_133213.1:11100537-11178037 GCF_958299795.1 Porites lutea | reverse complement strand
TCGCCGTTTCGTTTGCAAAAGCTTAACACTTCTTAACCTCAATTTTTACATATGTTAAAGGGGGATAAATTTTGTATAACATAACAAAAAATTAGATTGATATATATTGATATAGTGGCGTTATATTTCTTCAAACTTTGCTTCTCGGGTGCAACGTGCCATGGCGATTCGCGCAATGCTTTGCAAATCCGGCAACCGCATGTAAACAAAATTTATTGAGGTCAGTTGTAAGGTTTTTTCTCCGTTTTTCTCTCTAAAACAAAACAAGGTAAACAGTAAAAACTGAGGGAAAACTAATTTTGAAGTTTCGAAGAAACAGAAAGACGTATGAGATGTTTTTTTTCAAAATTAAAAAGAAGGATGATGGTGATTGAAATTAGCATAATTTCACCTTGCACGAGCTGCACGCATTTATAAAATACACGTCATCAAGTTATGAAACACGATCTGCTGTCTTTTAGTTTTGCCATGGAGGACATGGATGAGATTTTCCTTCGTTTTTTAGACAGTACTTAGATGTTTTTGTTTTTGAAATAACATCGACATTGGCGAGTAGCAGAACGAAAATATAATTCAGTGGTAGAGTCGTGGAAGTAATAAAAGAAACCCTTTGAAAGCGATGTTTGTCTACTCCAACTAAACCTCCCACAAAAAATAGCAACATTTGCCTCTCAGAGACAGCGTACCAGCACAAAGGAACGAGGAAGAAGTGCAAGAAAACAAATCAAGCCGCTAAATTCAGTGACAGCGGCAGTGTCTAATGTACAAACCACATCGCAAGCCCTGACCGAAGTCGAAAACAAGCGACATTTCTAAGCAGAGTCCCAGTCCACTGCATCACACCTTTTTGCTCGGACGCACTCGTTTCACCGCCCAACCTTTATCCGCCCTGTCCGAAGCTGATGAAGTTCGTGCGTCGCCAGAAAACATGGAGCCTACCACTCGCCCGCAGCGATCTCGATAGTGAAGAATGGTGAGTGCCTAGATGGTTTTGAACAATTCTTGTGTACAGTGCGATCCGCAAATCGCTTGATTTCATCAATGCTATGAATGCTTCAAATTGTAAAAGGAAAAGGACTAATTAAAACACGCATTTTGTTTTTGTATACTGAGCGTTCATAATTTTAGATCATTGTTTTCATATGTACATGTAGTCGAAAGCGTAGCTTCCCCTTCTAACGACTACTGGAAATGATAATCTGGGCTTTAATCCTGGTTTTACAAGAAGCAGTGATTTATATCGGAAGCAATAACTACGCTCTCGTAATTCGTTGACTGCAACGCCAATAAATTTCCATATCTTTGCACCTTGACAGCCGCTCATGCTCGACTCGTGGAGTGCTTGCACTTTAAAATTTGTCTCTTTTGTTGTTATAGAGATTGTTATACATAATAATTGGAAGGCGCTGTACAGTTGTTTTCCTACAAGTCGTTCGCTTGCTTTTACTGTGTTTGCTCTGTCAATGAATTTGGTTCAGAAGTTATTATTCTAGCTTCTGTGTATCCTTATGTTATGATGAAGAGAATTTAAAGTTGGGATGAGATACACCTCCATACCCATGTGAACTAACTGCTCGCATAAAACGTTTCTGCTCCCCAGTATATGATTTTCGAGGTTGGGACATGTCGTATTCGCTTAAGTTTTTGTCTGGAGCATAACAATGGTTGTGTTAACTACAATAATATTGCATTTGATGAGATATAACTGCAGGAACTTCTGTGCCTAATGCACCCAGTATTGAAAACGTGTACATATTTGAAACTATTTTGTGGTTATGGGCAGGAGATAGTATGATGAAGCTATAAACGTTAAAGAGTGAATAAGCTCAAAATTGAAATAATATTCTCTGTCTTGGCTTATGGCAGTTTGATAATTTTCTGGGTGCAGAATGAAAAGGTCAATATTCAACACTTATTCTGTTGCCCTTCATTAACCAACATTCAGTATTTATGACTAAAGAAAATAACTTCTATTGGATGGGGGGAAAATATCTGCTTCCAAGAGGTGGCTGTTGTAAAACGTAAATATTTGGAGGCAGTTGAAGTTGAAAATATGGAGGAGCATAGTGGAACACCCAGGATTCCAGGCAGTTTGTTTGAATTACTGGGTGTTACGAGCTGCATGGCAATACAAGCAGCAGTATGGTGCCTCGGCATATGAAGAATCAGACCATAAAAAAAGCACGCACATTGCCCACAGGCAATTGGTAAGGTGATACTGGGGCTCCCTTGGCAGGGACATAGGAGTTACATTACCGTCCTTGATTCCTGTGCATTTAAGTGCATACGACCTCATTTCCAGGAGCCTGAAAGGTTGGAGGATGAGATGGAGTTCACAGGATTCCATTGTGCAGATGAATAAATATACGATGTATTGCAAATAACCCTACTGTATATAAAATATGATGCAATTTTCTCATTCACCACTGGAAGACTGGGCTAGAGCAACTTTGTTGCCATTTAAATGGTTGCTACCCAGCTAACAATGTCAACAATAATTGTTGGAACTAAAAAATCTATAAGACTGCATGGTCTTTTAAAGTCCAATGGTGTCAGCATGTGGGAAATACACAATTCTTCTTGACTATTTGCTCACAGCTTGTGAATAATAATGGTGGATTAGTGTTTGACTAATAACATGTCACCCTTTTTTTCCAACAGGTGTGATTGTTAACTGGGAAATAATGTGCAAGTTGAAACTTTATATCTTAATAATAAAATGATATTTTATTGTTCATTGCTGTATATCTTTAGGTTATAATGAGAAATCCTCATTTTTAAATTAGAATTCACAAATGGATTGTTTCCATCTTGCATATTTTAATTGATAAGGCAATAATAATAAAGGAAACCGGTCACAGTTTAAGTGGACCATACAGTGCATGGTCAGTCTAAGTCACTAATTGCATAGTGACCTAGCTTAGAATCAAAACATTGCAGGGCATAGTAGTCCTTCTTTAGTTGACAAGGCTGGAAAGATTTTATCTGCTAAGGAAAGAACCCATTGCCTCATCTCTGTTGGGCCTCTCTTGGGATGCAGCAAGTAGTGCAGGGGTAGTCAGTTGCAGGTTCAACATGTAGTTTTTTAAAGCCCTTGAATTTTCTTAATAGCCAGCAAATACTTTCGGTTAGATAGATAAGATAAGATAAGATAAGATAAGATAATTTATTTAATGTCAGATACACAGGGGGTGGTCTCCCAATCCCCCGAGCCACGGGCTCATGATAAAAGTGTTTGACAATATAAAAGAAAAATTAAATAATTAATATCTCAATAGCGACTAATTAAATTAAAATATATATATATATAACATTTATCTATAAAAATAAATCGGGTCAAAGGCAATTGCTGCATTGACAGCCGATAAAATTTAACTTAGTTAAAAGTCTCCGAAAGGATGATGCATTAGGTGCGTTTTTTACAGTAGATGGCAACTGGTTCCATATGTGCGAGATCATGTACGCATATGAACCATGAAGGTTTATTGAAGGTTATGGTGCTTGAGCCATAACCTTCAATAAAAAGGTTCATACTGCAGGAGTGAACCTTGCCTAGTTCTTTCTTCTAGTTTTCGCTCCCGTTATGGATCGCATTTTTCTCCTTGGAATTTTCCATAAGTACCGCGTCGGGGATTTAAAAAGGGGTTAATAATTTCTTTTTTCCTTTCTTGTGAGAAGTCCCAATGGAAAGTATTCCAAAAGAAGCGTGACACCCGTGAAATCAAGGCAGTTTTATAATGTTCGCGGGTAGGACGGGTACAAAGTACCATTAAAGATAATGAAGCAATGCTGTTTTAATCAACTTTTTTTGAACTGTTTTCATTTCTTTCTATCCTTAAAAGGCTAATTACATGTAATTTTAGCGTGTGTGCAGGTTTTGCAATGGAATGACGCTACAATATCGAGAGCACATCTCGAATAACTGCATTCAAAATGATGATCATAAAATCGCAATTTTCGGCGAGAAGTGAGTTTTATTTCGCGTGTTTAGAAGCAAAGGTAAATGGATGGAATCTGCAGATTTCAGACAAGAGAACAACACACTAATGTGAAAACACAAAAGCGGTGTAGAATCAGGCCGGTACGGCGGTCTGTGAAGCAGTTCTCTTCAAAGATGCGAGTATTTCCCGGGAATAAATTAAGTCGTTTTCGAGGAATGAAGGGCATCAACACCCATCAGGTAACATTAATGGTTGTATCAGAATTTTAAATCTGCTGTAGGAAAGATGTTCTTTGTATTATACGTAGCAGATTAGGAACTTAGCTGTTTACATTTATTGACCTCGGGTTGATAAATGTCTCACGCGACTTCAAAAATACCCTAACAAAAAAAATGCAGAAAAAAGTCTAAATCACCCGCATCTGATGCCCGTGTAAATTGAAAAAATTGGAACCATCATCGAAATGCTTTTCCTGAACGTTAATATGACAGTAGAGGCTCTATTTCTCCTTTATTTGCAAGAGAAATTTGGTGCGTTTTCCTCTTATAATCTTCACTTGGCAATCCGTGTTCCACACGTGTGACGTAAAATCACGTGACTAATCTGAAATCAGAATGTTTTCAAAATGGCAGCAAAAATCGAGTTTTCGAAAAATTATAAAAAAATAAGTTTCGCAGATATATCGAAAATTTCATCAAAGAGAGATATTACATGCAATTAGGAAACCATAGAGAACTTAAAAAACGGGGTAATTTTCCCGAGAGTTGCCCTTTAAGAGCAAAATTTGTGTTCAGAAAGAGTTAATTCACAATTTCAAAAATCACATTTTGGTCACGTGACCAACTACGAACTTGCTCATTTTAAGAAAATGGTGCAGGTTTGAACAACAAAATCACTGTTATTTTGTTCAAGACATGACCCACTAATCGTTTTTTGAAGAAAAAAATCACATAACTTTCACGGAAAGTTTAAGTACATGGTACAAACGCCTGCTCTCCGGAGGAGAGAGGACTGAAAACTAGAAAGCATTCTCTGTTCAAAGATGAGCCCACGATGACTTCCCGTCCTGCTTTGTCGTGCCACGTCTCCATTTTGAAGATCACCATTTTGGCGAAATTGTTCGGTTTTGGGAGAAAAAATGCAGTATTTACGGCGAGACAAGAAAGACGAGGAAGACGGTAAGGAATTTGTTTTTTAAATTCTTGTCTTTTCTGCGCGAATAAAATGAGGGTAACGCGAAGTTCTCTACTGTTAGGACCTCAATCGAACCCGTTTCAAAACCTTGACAAGAGTGCAGTTTTACAAGAGGTGAGCTTAAAGCTTGATCATAACTATTTAATGCTGAATAAATTGAGGAGTTTTAACTATTTTTGAGTGGTAATATATGCTTGAGAATTTTTTACTTTGAATAGGCTCGCACGTTCAACGAAACTCCGATTAATCCACGAAAATGCATCCATATTCTCACCAAGATTCTGTACGTCCTCAATCAGGTTGGTGAATTTCATGTTAAATCAAAACGTTTAAATTTTGTTTAACTTTCCAGTTTGCATTCATCAAATTTAAAGCTAAGGTGCGACCTTGGGTGGTTATGATTCGTTTCTCTGAACGATTGTCGTTTACCTTTAAATAAACTCAAGTCCCGGGGCAATAATTTTATACAGATACTTCCATGATTGTACTTGTAAATTAAAAATTAAGCTTAATTTATTTGAATATTAGCAGACCTACAAATAACTGCTGGTCATCAGATAATGTTGCAAGAAAATTAGCCTGTGTCCTACAAAATTATCCTTCTCCATGTCGGATACAAATACACATGTATCACTCTTCTGATGACTGAACTGGTTAAATACCACAGACTATCATTTTAACAGGGCTTCTGATATTTCATGTGGTTGCAGACCCATGAAATTCAGGTAAATCCGCAGAATCCTGTGAAATTCACAAGAACACGGGAAATATTTTTAAGGCAGTCTAATCCCACAAGCGACCACCTGAAATGTAAAGATTTTCTGGTTGCTCATGAACCATGGTCTTGTAAGAGAATTGATCCACTTGGGACCTCTTCCAAACCAGGCTAGATTGAAACCATTCTAACCTGAATTTCCTTTATTAAAACTCGTATCTGAGAATGTATAACATTATGTAACTGTAAGTGTCTCCTAAGAGTTGTTATTGATTTACTCTCAGGGACAGCATCTTGGTACAACAGAAGCTACAGAAGCTTTCTTTGCTATGACTAAGCTGTTTCAGTCGAAAGATGTAAGTTGCGTTTGTAAAAGCTCTTTCATAAAAGGGAGAGATGTACTTGATTGCCCTTCATGTCATAACAGTAATGCCCAGTTAGTCCTATATTAACTCCAGGGTTGATGGAACAGCCTGGGCGGGCAGAAAAAGGACTGGGCCCATTTCTCAAAAGTCCCGAAAATTTACAGGCTAAGAAATCTGTTGTTGTTGACATTCAATAAGGATACCAGGTAAATACAACAAGTAGGCAGGGAGTAAAACTGTTAGGGATTTCTTTTGGTTCTATTTTTCTTATATTTTCCTCTGAAAATAGCTGGGGGCAATGTTCACAGCAGGCGGGGAAAATCCCTTTCCCCTGCCTCTTAATGACAGCCCTGCATTCAAGATCAAGGTTTCAATAGTTTTCTAGATAATTTGTGATAAAAAATATCAGTTAACAACAAGAAAAAAAATGCACTAATTTGTTAGATAGGGCCTTTACTTTTATTCTCATAATTATTATTATTTTGATTTAAATAGTGTATTTTGATTATGAGCCCGAAAAGTTACCGGAACTTTTGAGAAGTGGGCCCTAGAAGTTACTTGTTTATTTTGGAGTATTTACTTAAGTACTAATAAAACCTGTGATATTGTAACCCCTTTTCTTGCAATAAAACTGTGAAAAATTTCATTTTTGTTGGTGTCCAAGAAAAGTAGGTAACAAAGTTATCTTGGAGGGAAAAGTCGATAATTGAAACAGCAATTTTCTAAAAAAGATAGATCATGGCCTCAGTAACAAGATAAAATAATGTTTAATCTTTCCATATTTGCCAGAAAACAAGAAAAGGTTTTCATGATAAAATTTGATTTTAGCACTACAACTAAAAGACAGATGTCAATTTAATAAAACGTTTACAAGTGTTATTTACAAGTGTAGAAGTTTTATAAAATTGACCCCAGAAATTATTTACTGTAGAAAGAAAAACTTAGGATGCTTACAGGTGTAATGTAATAATAAATTGTGTTTCAATTAGGTGATGCTGCGTAGAATGGTGTACTTGGCAATCAAAGAATTAGCAAACATTGCTGAGGATGTTATTATTGTAACAAGCAGGTAATGGATCTCAACATTATAAGTTGACCCAACAGAGTTACTATTAAAAAGCACCACATGGTTTGTTTACATTGGGATGTTGTTTTGCCTAAATGCAATTGAACCTCTCTAAAACAGCCTCCTTGGAGACAGAAGAATGTCGGCATTGAATAGAAAATAGAGGAGGCTGTTGTGACGAGGCTTAAAGAAGAGTCAATGGATGGACTGCCCCCCCCCCCCCCTCCCCCTAAAAAAAGTGGCTGTTGTAGAGAGGTGGCCATTGTGGATAGTTGGCTGTTAGTGGAGGTTCGACAGTGTTTTGAGTTCATGTGTGCTGAAGTCAATAAGCACGCCCCAAAAATTGTCCAGTAGCTTATACTGTCTGGGGCACATATCGATTAAATTAATGATTGATTTTATTTTCTGTAACAACCCTTTATTATTATAAGGCTTTTTTACGTGGACCAAAAATTATTTGTTCTTGTTGAATGCATGTATGTTATAGGTCAAATTTGATTTCAGGTTTTATTTGTAACCTAGGTTGATTTTCAATTTCCTTTGTCTCTCCCCTAGAGACAAAGGAAATTGTGAATCAACCTGGGTTAAATCAAAATTACATTGTAACCTTAAATCAAATTTGGCCTGCAACAAATACAACCTGCCTGAACACATGAGCTTCAGTTCAGTTGTAAATTGTTTTAGATATATGGGTATACATGTAAATGTACATAGTTTTATAGTAATGTCAAGACTTACTCTGCCATAGAATCATTACATTGTTTTTCCTACTGTGTCAGTCTACGTAACCTTCTGAAAGACACTAGCACCTCACTTTTTTCTTTATTCTCTCAACTTTATGTTTTACTGAAAGTTGTATTTTTCTACAGCTTGACAAAGGATATGACTGGAAAGGTAACATTTTGCGTTAAAACGAGTTGTTGTTGTTGTTGTCATACTTACAGTGAATATTTGCTTGTCAGTTTGAGGCAGTTTGAAGTTGGTTACAATAATTTATTATTTTCTAACAGTAGAAAAATTTTTGTCCCATTTTAGGAGGAATTGTATCGTGCCAGTGCCATAAGGGCCCTTTGTAAAATAACTGACGTAAGTTAATACAAATAAAACATTGTTACAACTTAATTCAAAATTTCCCTCAATACTTGTATAGCTCTGCACAATAGGCATAGGCACAGTCAGTTAGTTTGTGGCCTTCTGTGCAAGAGGTACATGTACCTATATGCAGTCCTAGGTGTGATCTCAAATCCTTGTTTCCGCTTGTCTCCTTTTTGTGTAGCTTTAAAGGCTGGTTTTCACTAGCGACAGAGTTGGAGTTGTAAACAGAGTCATAAGCGCAACAGAATCCGAGTCAGAAGAATCAGAACATTTCCATTTTCTTCTGACTCTGCTCACATCTCTGTCACTTCCGTTCCGCTTATGATCAACATCATCTAGTGAAAACCTGATTGTTGGATGTGGAAGCAGAAGTGGTAACAATAAACCAATCACAATGCACATTTTTCTAATTCCCAAGCTTTGTCATTGGTTTAGTTCTTCTGCTTCTGCTTGTGACTCTGATGACCCAGTTTTCACTTTATCGTAAACGACGAAGTCGTAAGTGGAATCAGAAGAATCAGAACACTGTTTTCACTAGATCGTAAAGTTCTACACATCTGATTACAACTCCAACTCCCACTCCTTCGCTAGTGAAAACCAGCCTTAAGTAGCTTTAATAATATTTAAAACAGAGCACTGCTGATGACCAGCATTGGTTTGAGGTTAACTTTTCATAAATTACATTTAGCCACATTAAAATTGAAGCTTCTGGTAATATTCATATACATTGTCCTTCCTTTGGTAACTTGTAGAGCACCATGTTGCAAGGTATTGAACGATATCTGAAACAAGCAATTGTGGACAAAAATGCCAGTGTGTCAAGTGCATCCTTGGTCTCAGCACTGGTGAGTGTTTCTGTTCAAGTGGGTACAGTTGTGATAGAAAGGAGTGGAAGTGAGGCAAAAACCAGTTATTTTGATAGGGCCACATGCTGTTTTGCACCTTAACAATGACCTCTGGCTAACTGAGGAAGTGGCCTGATTAAAAGTCGAAGTTCACATGTGCTAATTTTTATGCTTAGTAAAATCTAGTGTTCTTGCTTATTTGTAACATGTCTCAGCATCACAGCCACACTCTTGTATTGTCAGTGATCTATTCGTAACTAAGAATTCAACTCCTTTGAACTCCAACTGCTGATCAGTACTCATATTATCCCCCCAAAATGGTAGCATTCAGTCCTTACTCTAATCTCAGAACTCAGCATTGCACTATCTAATGTTACAGGCATTTCCTTCTGTTAGTGGGAACAGGTGATACACATACGCACACCATTATACTCTAGGGCTGTATCAAGACCAGTGTGTAACATCAGGATACGCAGTAACGCTAGAGTATCAGGGGTGATAAAAGCAGAAAGTTAAAGTTGCTTTAACTTTTCACTGTCTGATGTAGTTCATTATTATTCTCATAGCATCTGATGAAGCCAAACTATGATGTGGTGAAACGCTGGGTAAATGAAGCACAGGAGGCTGTGTCCAGTGATAACACTATGGTTCAGGTAGGGAGATGGCATGAATACTCTGCCGATAATCACTTTTAAAGTGTATGTAATTTGTAGGGGATATTATTACAAGGTTTTATGGAGATACAAAATTTCTATTGAGTGAAGTTTTTTGAAGACAAGAGGGAAAAATTCATAATTATCTCCAAGTGGCCATGCAATGTTTACTCTACAGTAAGACTCCTTTTTTCTAGAACTTTGTAACAATTTAAGCCCAGGGGATCTGAAAAATTTGCAATTCCAGTCTTTAATTTAAACTAAAGGATTCTTTGACTTCAGCAAAAATTTTCATTGTTTGTAATACTTTTGTAATACTTTTTATCTTTTCTGCCTTTCCATCTGTAGTACCATGCTCTTGGTCTCTTGTACCATGTGAAGAAGACTGATCGCTTGGCTGTATCTAAACTCATATTCAAGTACATCAAACAGTCTCTGAGATCACCTTATGCTGTCTGCATGCTGGTACGTGCAATAATTATAAACAAACTAATTCAAGGAAATGTTCATTGAAATTTAAAAGATGAACAAAAGTGCCATGTTTTCTATGGAGTTGTTTTCCAAACATCTCAGCCCTAGCCCTTCATCAGTGAAATTACAAGTGCAATGTACTACATGTCAGAACCAGTTGAAAGTTTGGATACAGCACTTTTGGACACATTTTACTTGTCAAACACAGCTCACTGGAGGTTTTTCTGTATTAGTTTTGAATTTACTGCCATATTACTTGACCAGAATAGTTTACGAAGGTGACAACAAATATAGGAAAAAATCTATTGTCTTTGGTGTATTTATTTGTTGTAGATCCGGATTGCATCCAAGTATCTTGATGAGGAGCCTGAAGTGTGAGTACAAGACTATTATACAAATATTACTGCTATTCATTGTGCAAGTACATTATTTTTTCTGTTGGAGGTTGGTGGAGGGATATCTTAAAAGTGAGTTTGTTTTATGGCAGTTCTTAGGGTTTTACAGGGTAAAAGCATAGTGAATGGCAGTTCAGTTCTTTTTTATTTAGTAGTTTATTTTTTTTCAATGGACAAAAGAAACAGCATGGGAAATATTATTGCATCACTATCAAAGGCCCACTGTAAAGGAAGCAAACAGATTATTAAAGAAGAATGCACTCTTATGATAACTGTTTCTCTCGAAGGTTTGTGCATTTTTTGATGTTTTGTTTTGTTCTGTTGTTTCAGTGCGGATAGCCCTCTTTATGATTTCTTAGAAAGCTGCCTGAGGCACAAGAGTGAGGTAATCCATATTCCATCCTTCTTTCATTCTTTTATTCTCCATTATATAGTGCCAAGTTAAAAGATGCATGTAACTTCCAAACTCATTGTGGAAAATGTAAGAATTTCAAATGGTCTTGTAACAAGGTCACATTAACATACTCACCCCTTATCAGGAGATTTTGGTTTAAAGTAGCTTGCTAAGTGCCATCCACTGACTGAAATGTGTTTCGACATCTTTATCCTTTTTCTTACACTGCAATAAAAATTACAAGGCATATTGATTTGAACAACTTCCTAGAATAATGAGAAAGACAATTTTTGTTTGCAGAAAAAAGAAAGAATTTATTATTATTACCATGTTGCATTTACAGATGGTGATCTACGAAGCTGCCCGAGCACTGGTAAACCTAAAGAACCTCAAGTCACGGGATTTGTGCCCTGCAATTTCTGGTTAGTGTGTTACAAAGTTGTTTATGATAAATTGTTACCAGCAGATATACTATACATGTTAGAACAGGTTGGGCTTGCATGTAATCGTTGGACGTATTCCCATGATTTTGTAGCACTTCATGTCATAATGCGGTCTTAACTTAAGTTACAAAAATTAAATGTACACGTACTTTATGACCCAAATAATTATATATTTTTTGATTGCTTTCCACAGTGTTACAACTTTTCCTTAGTTCACCACGCCCTACGCTGAGGTTTGCTGCTGTTCGCACCTTGAACAAAGTTGCTATGACACAGCCCATGTCTGTTACAACCTGCAACTTGGATCTTGAAAATTTGATCACAGATGTTAACCGTAGCATCGCTACCCTGGCAATTACCACACTCCTGAAGGTTAGTTTTTTTCTTCATGCATTGTTGTACACCTGATAAAAGACTGATAATTTATTAGAGCCACCAAAAATCATGTAAACCTGTTAATTCTGTGAATAACAAGCAAAGAAAACGTCCTTATCCAGGTTGTCCAGCAGTAATCAGTGCTGTCACTTAGGGCTAGAGGTCAGGGATTTGCCCTGGCTACTACATTAACAGTATGACTCCTAGCTACTATATATAGTAGGAAACAAAAAGAAAATAAGCCCAAAAGAACATCCTAAGCTGCCCAATTCCCTCCCAGTTAATAAACAATAAATAAATAATGAAGAGCTTGGTTGAAAACTCTGCTGAGTGGAAAATTTGTCTGCACTATTTTTTCCTTAGACATGCATAAATATTTGCATCTGGCCTTTGATTCAATAGAAAAACATGATCCTGTATTTTTTTCACCCTTTTCTGCATCGTGTTCAAGAAAAAACATGCAAAAAATGTGGTCGTGGTGTTCATTGCAGTACAAAAGAAACCAATTAAGCTGTTTGTTTCAATAAATTTAATGAAGTAACACAAAGCAGAGTTAATACGAATACCAAAGTTACCTACATTATGTAGTTCTTTAAAGACACCAAATTATGGAAGTTGAACTATAAATCCAAAAACATAAAATATTAGTGACAAACCTGTGCATGTATACTATAATTACAGAAAAGATTAAGAGGGACTGGAATGTTATTGAAGAATTTGTGTATTCTTTTGCACTGCAGACTGGCAATGAGAGCAGTGTAGATCGTCTTATGAAGCAGATCTCATCCTTCATGTCAGAGATCTCTGATGAGTTCAAGATTGTTGTGGTTGATGCAATCAGGTTAGCTTTCAAATTAATGAAGGTCAACTTTTGGCCAACAGGTCACGCCACCTTCCTTTGATTTCATTTACTTACAGCTAAAGTGGTTCAAAATATCTTTGATTTTTGCAGGTCCTTGTGTCTGAAGTTTCCCAGAAAACACCATGTGATGATGAACTTCTTGTCTTCAATGCTCAGAGATGAGGTCAGTAAAATGGTTTATGATTGGTTTATTATTTTTCTAAGTATTGTTATCTTCTTTTCCTCTTAACCTTTAGCCTTTATTAATACTTCGCTTTTACATTGTTAACATTAGATGAGATAATTTTGTTGCCTAATCATACATATTTTTTGCAGTAAAATTAATATGCATTTTTATTGGTATAAATTATTGTCAAAAAGACATCTGTAAGGACTGATCAAACAATATTTTGACTGGCCTATACCAGTCTTCATCAGGTTTATTAGGACAAATCAAAAAACGTGAAATTAAGTACCAATAAGGTCCCATGAAGTTCACATACAGGGTAATTATAGTGACACTGATATGATAATATCATTGTAATGTTGTTTCAGGGTGGATTTGACTACAAGAAAGCCATTGTTGATACAATCATCACCATCATTGAGGAGAATACAGAAGCCAAAGAAGCAGGTACATTCAAAATAATTTTCCCCTCCCTCTCTCTATTGTCCCTAAGAAGGGCTATTCTTTGCCTGACAACCACATTCAGGGTAACTGCAATAATTTTTTTTTAAATGTTTAATGTTTCTTTTTATCATTATACAGGATTAGGCCATCTGTGTGAGTTCATTGAAGACTGTGAACATACAGTCCTTGCCACTAAAATCCTGCATCTCCTAGGACGGGAAGGACCTCGCAGCCAGAACCCATCCAAGTACATCCGCTTCATCTACAACAGAGTCATCCTGGAGAATGCTGCAGTCAGAGCTGGTTAGAAATTAGTTGTTGTTTGTTGATCATGCAAGATTGCATCATCAAGTGTATTGCTAGATATGTTCTATGTGCTACAAAGATCAGAGTGACTTGCTATGTACTCAAAATATGATCATTCATTTGAAAATCCCACATATCAACCGTGCACATGCACTGGGAAACCTAACAGATGGTCCACAGTTGACCCATGCTTCATTGCCTCAACTTTAACTTTGCCAAAAATATATTTAGCTAAATCAGAACTGTTCAAATTTGGGTCGGGATTGCCAAACGCCATTTCTTTTTGCAAGAACTCAGCAGATTTCCTTTTGCCTAAGAAGTAAAAAAGTTAATGCAAAACAACGCTCAAACAATATTGTGATAGAAACGCTCTCATTAATGGCAAAATGATTGAAAATAAAACCTTGTTCGGTTTCTCTTCCATGCTGCTCCTTTTTTATTCGAAATGATTCTTAACAGATTTAAGGGATTAATTCAGAAACCTCAAGGTTCCTCTACCCCTAAGCTCCAATATTAATGATGACTCTCCTTGCCATTGCCATTTGTTGAAGTGTGAGTCAATAAAGATTGTTGTTGTCGTTATTGTTGTTTTATAGTGAATGCTTTGGTTTGACCTGAAATTGCTGCAAGTCTACTTTCACCTTTAACTCGGTTTATTTTACTTTGTTTTGTACACTCTGTGCCTAAATGTAACACAATTCTCTTTTTTAGCCGCCGTGACATCTCTTGCCAAGTTTGGAGCTCACTGTGATAGCCTGTGCTCCAGTATCTTAGTCCTGCTGTCAAGGTTAGTGTTTTTACTTTCTCCACTTAGTTTGACTTTGTTTAGTAATGACAATTATGTTGACTCAGTGACTTGTTTTCTAGCATACCTGTATTTTCAACTTATCTCACTAAAACTGTTTTTGATGTTGACACTCCTGGGCCTATAAGCGTTAGTGTATCAAGTGCCACACTAGTCGGCCATTGACCAGCTTGTTTTATCAAATGTGTTGTTGATTCTCTTATGAGGAAAACATTGGCCCCAATTTTTCAAGTTTCAATTTATGTTCATTCTTGCCATCCATAGAAATAGTTTTAATGTCTGAATATATTCTTAAATAAAGAAATCAAAATTCAATTGCTGCAAAAAATGTTGTAGCTATTAAAAAAGTGATAGCAAATCATGTGAGATAAGAGCATAGCCCCTTTAACCCTTTAAGCCCCAGTATCCACATACAAATTCTCCAAACTGATCTCCATACATTTCCTTAAGGAATTAGTTGAGAGAATTTGATGATAGATCAGGGCATTTTCTCTCAGGTGATCATTTTATTAATTCTCATAACTTATCTCTTGACAGTGTATGGATATGGTTGGGAGAAAATTGATCTTGGTCACTATTAGGACTTAAAGGGTGAAGCCTTTTCATGCTATTGTACTTCTGTCTTAGGTGTCTTTTAGATACTGACGATGAAGTGAGAGACAGGGCCACATTTTATGTGAATATTCTCAAGGAGAAAGAAAAAGCTTTGTCATCTGGCTACATTTTGAATGGTTGGTTTATTAAAGTTCTCACTAATCAACTTAATTTTAAGAAGAAGGTTCCTGAGAAAATAGAGTTTTTATTCCAAAATTTAGGGAAGATGACCAATGTGTTGATAACCATAATAGCAGCATGTATATTTAATCTGCATATTTAATTTCTTGTGGTGATATTAAGACCGGGTAAGAAAAGCAAAAGAAGCAGGAAGGAGAGAAAGCAAGAAGAGAGGATAGTTTCACCTTTAAACCCAAAGAAGTACATACATACATACATACTTTATTGTTACCTCCCTAAAGGGGCTTTTCAGGAACAATGATTAGTGAAAAGCATTACATTATTTATAATAACCAATTACAACACTCAACTTAATACTATAATTATAAATACAGTTCTAGCTAATTACTAGTAATTACAATGTTTTTAAACGTAACTAAGAAGTATTTACAAAATTACCGAAAAGCTGGCTCCTTAAATAACGTTTTAAATTTTTAACAGATTGGCTTAATTTAAGAAAAGGTTCTAAATTTTTCCAAAGCTTAACAGTCCTGTAATAAAAGGTTCCCTGCCCGGAGGCTTTTCTGAAAAGAGGGATTTTTAGCTTTTGGGTACTCCAAGTTGTTCGTTCGCTATCTTGCTCACGGTTAATAAATCTTGCATGGTTGCCACAAGTCAGGAAAGGTCAGGGTGGAAAATTTCTTCAAGGTCAGGGATAAGTCAGGGAATTTCACTTTGAAGAAAAATGAATGTCTTTGAAAGAAGTCACTGAAAAGTGAAATTTAATATAACATAATTATTAATTTATTCTTTTCCTCTACTGTTTTTGTTTTCTAACATTTTAAAATAATTCTTTTGTACATTATTTTGACATGAATCAGGTTTTTTGGTAGAATGTTGTTTATGACATTGAACGACAAGCTGGGTTTTTCAAAGAAATCAATCCTTTTTGCGCGTCATGTTAAGGAGCTATCAATCCATGTGCACTGCATCTGACTTGCTGAAAGCATAGATAAATCGGAGGAGAGGATGCCTTTCAAGGGAGGGTTGAGTCCACGATCAGGACTAATTTGTGAAATTGTTGATTCAGTTGGTTAGGGAAATTTTACATTTGCATGAAAAAGTCACGGCATTTCAGAAACCGCTGGCTGTGGTAACCGTGTCTTGTTTTCTGAACATACTTCGAAATCCGATATTTAGCGTCAGGGAAAGGAAGGCAGCTTTGTTCTAGACTTATGAACTGTGTTTTAGGCAGTTTTGCTTCTTTTTGGCCAGATAGTGACTAAAGAACGGCTCGACTAACTTCTTAAGGCGTTTATGGACAAATTTTCTTGTGGCGGTTGGGTTAACAGCCACCCTTTATCTTGATAATCATTTTTCTTTGTTCAGTCTGATTAGGCAATCGCATTATCTAGTGGAATTCTCCACTTCAGAGCCCTTAAGGAGAATTGGTACAAGCTTTGGGAACAGTGATTTCAGGGATCGTTTTGGTGGACAAGCGTTAGTTATGATTGGTCGATGGTATTCAAGGCAACTATTAACCAATCATAAGTAACGCTTGTCCACCCATACAATCCCAGAAATCTTTTCATAGAAAGCTTGTGCCCTTTTCCCTTAGGCTGCGTGCAAACGGACGCAACAACTCCCAACATTGTTGCGCCAACAATGTTGGGAGTTGTTGCGTGCGTGTTGGCAGTGATGTGCAAACGGATGCAACAACTCCCAACAATGTTGGGACCTGCAGTGCATCGTGGGAAGGATATAACCCATAAGTGTTTGTAAACCATGCGCAATGAGCGTGCGTGGCCCCAACAATGTTGGAAGAGCTGTGCAAACGGATCCAACATTGTTGCGCTACGCTTCGGCGATCACGGAACAAAAGAAATGTTGGGAGTTGTTGGCTGAAAAGTTTGACCGGTTTCAAACTTTGCGCAACAACACGCAACAACATCCAACAACTTGCAACAGGGTGTGCAAACGGACAAAACTTGTGACATCCAACAATGTAGGGAGTTGTTGGTCAACAATGTTGCGTCCGTTTGCACGGGGCTTAATAGCTTCTGGAATGGGAAATAAGATGCTGGTCACTTTGTTGAATAGAAGCTGATATTTGTTTCTTTGCACTTTTCTAGGTCTTCAGGTGTCCATTGTGGGTTTGGAGAGAGCTCTGTATGCATATGTGAAGGATTCCTCTCACACTGCACCATTTGACCTGAAGACAGTACCCTTGGCAACCACGCCTATGCAGGACCAGGTGGTTAAACCAGGAAAAGCAGGTGAGATTGGAATACCCTGCCCATTGCAAAAGCACATATTGTTTACTTTTTTTGAGAGAAAACCTAAATTAAATTGTGAACTTTTGAAGTAAACATCTCTATTAATTCTGCCATGTGTGGCAACTCAGTGCAGTAAAACCACGATTCTCCATTCCATGCTTCTGTCACTCAAGGGAAAGTGCTTTGATCTTCTACCAAATTCTCTCTAATTATTCTTTATGGAAATGTATAGAGACCAGTTTGGAGAATTTGTATGTGGATAGTATGTGGATATTGAGGCTATAAAAAGGGTTGATGGAAGGAAAAAATAAGGAGAGGGATGGGGTGAGTGAGAAACATTTGGCTAGTTAAAATGCTAAACACCACCGATAAAGGACTGTAGACCGCTGAATCTGTGAAAAAAGCTCACCTCAAAACTCGAGTCCTGTGATTTGAACCAGACAATGCTGCTAAGCTATAAGTTTGGCTAACTTTGCTAACTTGGCATTTAGGTGCATGGAAGGTTAATTAGGAGCAGCTTAACATGCAAGGTCTGCAAACCACAGTCAGCAGTGGTGGATCCAGACCTTCAGATAGGGGGTAGGGTAGGGGGCGGTCATCCAGACCTTGAGATGGGGGGGAGGGTAGGGGGCGGTCATCCAGACCTTGAGATGGGGGGAGGGTAGGGGGCGGTCATCCAGATCTTCAGATAGGGGGTAGGGTAGGGGGCGGTCATCCAGACCTTCAGATAGGGGGTAGGGTAGGGGGCGGTCATCTAGACCTTGAGATGGGGGGGAGGGTAGGGGGCGGTCATCCAGACCTCGAGATGGGGGGGAGGGTAGGGGGCGGTCATCCAGACCTTCAGATAGGGGGTAGGGTAGGGGGCGGTCATCCAGACCTTCAGATAGGGGGTAGGGTAGGGGGCGGTCATCTAGACCTTGAGATGGGGGGAAGGGGTCCTGTTCCCCCTGGGACCCTCCCCTGGATCCGCCACTGAGAGTGAATGTAGTGAGTTGATTTTGTTTGTTTGTTTATTTCCCTGATATTCAGCTATTGAGACTCCGTCTGCTCCCACTAAAGCTGCGGCTCCCGTGGCGGCCACAAGACAAGATGTATATGCTGGTAAGTGAGAACCAAAGATCACAAATTCGAGAAATTACCAAATTTCGTTTGTTCACTCCGTTTTCTTAAAATTGGCAGCTTTACTATTACACGAATTGTTCCTACAATGCTACGACGAAGATTTTAAGCGAATGCTTTACAGAAAAAGTGTTACTTTTGGCAAGTTTTCGGAAATACAATGAGAGATCTTCATCAAGTTGCCCTAATTTTTCCCCGCTACAATCCTTTTCCTTGCGTTCTTGAGTAACCAAAGGTCATCGTAAAATAGTTTTCAGTGTATGTGCAAAGTTTTTATTAGCACAACTGGAACATTTTTCCGTTTGTGTAAAGTTTTGTCTGTTGGTTTATTTGTTTGTGTTCTTCCATACTACTTGCTAGTATCCCTTTAAAAATAATAAAAACTATTAGAGTGTGAGAGTACTCCTGAATACACAGGAGGTTTCATTTGAATGAGTAAGTACATCATACGAGTTTGTCCACAGACGCTATTACACACTGAATGGATATATTAAGTTGGACCAAGTGAAAGTATTCCTGAATACAGGGTTTCATTTGAAAGGTTACACCGTACAAGTTTGTCCACAGACGCAACTACACACTGAATAAAGTAGTATAGTAAATAGCATGGTGTGAAAGTACTGATTTGAATGATTACACCAAACAAGGACGTATATAGACGGACGAGGTAGAATTGTTGTCTTCTCACTTGTCTTCATAATGCTCTTTAGGCCAGGGGCGAAAGGTTTGAATAGAATCATAACGATTGTTTTGCTGTTTATCCAGAACAACTTGCGGCGATTCCTCAGTTCTCTAAGCTGGGTGCCCTGTTCCGGTCTTCACCTAAGCCGGTGGAGCTAACAGAGTCAGAGACAGAATATGTGGTTAACTGTGTCAAACATGTCTTCAATGATCACATTGTCTTTCAGGTTAGTTCACTGCAGTGATTTTGTTGCAAACAGGTTAAGTGAGTCCTGGTAAGTCACGAGTCCTAGTCCAGAACCAATGGGTCCTAGTTAAAAAACGTGTTCGAAATTGAAAATGCTTGGACCTTTATGTAACCAAACAGTTAATCTGAAGACAGACTCCAAAATTCTGTATTACAGTACGCTGAAATTAAAACTGAAATAAAATTAAGGTGATTCCCTAGTAAAAGAACCTAACATAGATTGTAGATGAAACTTGGTACACTAATGTAACAAGTCAAGAAGATGATAAAAAGGTAATAAAAAGTCGGGGTCACCGTGCTCGTTTTGACGTCACAATGCTGACAAATACGGCTATTTTGGACCCTTTGACAAAAACCGCCCGCAGCCCAAAACTGGACAAAAAAGGAAAGATTTTTTCAATGATGTATCTGCTATCGCAAAGAATTTGATTTTAATGTATTGTTTATCCAGTTACGTATCAGAAAAATGCCTTTTAATGCCCTTGTTTTTACTTTACGCTCCAAAGTAGAATTAAATTGGACACGCGCTATTCGACACGTGATAGCTCAATCCGTACAATTTAGTAAAATTGCTGAAAAACTGAACATAGATTTGTGCCAATTTTTTTCTCACTGAAAGGAAGCACTGTCCTTATTAAAATCATGAAATAAAAAATGGGGATCACCGTACTCGTTTTTACGGTAGAGCTGCAGAAAGTGCGCACCAAATGCATTTTCCTTGATTTTTGAGAGAGGACTGGGGCGAGTTTCAAAATAGAATGTATGCGAAAAGGGGAAGAAAGTATTAAAAACTCCGTTTTCACAGAATTTACATCGAGATACCACATTTAGGACACAATTTGATAAAGAAAGCGTTTAAATGAAAATCACAGTGAATAATTACAAATTAAACATCCACTATCAAGGTTCTCTCTGAGGAAGTCGAACTCAGCAACCCGCGTACTGCTTACATTATGCGCATTCCCACCACATTGAGTCTCACCTCGGCAAGAAACAACCGCAAGCAAAAATTGCAATAGCGTTTCTCTTCGGTCAACTTCATTTTAATAATGTTACTTCACATGCTCTTTTTTACGGAGGCCATCTAGTTATGCGCAGTAAGAGATGCGCAGTGCAAAACCAGGGAATCACCTTAAGGTTCTTCTATTTTAAAGCACAGCAAGGGCTAAAAGAAATGTGCATTGTTTTACAACGCCCATAATAACTGCCACAGAAATTACGCGAATGGGCCGGATATTTCCGCAAAAACACATGTTCAGATCGATCGATCGATCTTTGCGTCCTACGGGACGCATGCTATAAATTATTTTGCGCCTTTTGGGATGTTTATGCGTCAGGGCCGCAGGTCGCAGAGGACTGTAAAACTTCTGTGTATCAAATATAGGGGAAACTGATTTATTCTGTAGCACGGGGATAAGCAATATTGGTTTGCCCCAAGCCTAGATGGAGGGTACATAATTGCGAGCCTTTGATATAATAAAACATGTTTTGTGAAGTATATATGAAATAATTCATTTTAAGACATGTTTTATTATCACCAGAATAACTCTAAATTATATTCATGTGAAAGGGTTGGACTTGGTCGGATTTTGCAGCTGAGGGTTTTTATAGTTTCGGAAATGGCCCATTAGCCATCCATTCGTAAGACGTATAAATGTCAAATTGAACGTTCGGAGCCTAAGACACAGTCCTATTTAGCGACCAGTATCCCGAGTCAAGCAATCCTTGATTCATTGCGTTCTACGTAGTAGAATGCATTCCTGATAAAGATTGAGGTAAGATGTATAGGCCAACCTTTGTTAGTGAATGGATCTTGGGACACTTATCTGGTATCCCCGCACATTCTGCAGGGGTGAATGATATCACCAACTTGCCAAAAGAGAGAGAGCTTAGGATCTAGACTCGGTCGAATAATGAACTTACGCAACATTATAGCAAACCTTGTGTGACAAGCGTGACAATAATTGTGTTTTTGAAAACATTTTCCACCAAACGTCACCTTGCTTTAAACAACTCTTTTTTGTAAAAGAACAGAACACAGAATTCGTAAGGAAAAATCACGACAAAACACGGAAGTAATAGCTAACCCGGTCACGTTTGTCACACACGAACGTTTTACCGTCCTCTTCTTTCTGTCGCCTTGTGGCGTAAGCTCATTATTATTTCTAGTGCTAATACGTTCGTTGGTATGACCACGTGGATGGTGTAATGATTTACGGTACGTTTTATTTCGCAACATTTCAGTTCGACTGTACCAACACATTGAATGACCAGATACTGGAGAATGTCCAGGTGGAGATGGAACCTTCGGAATCCGAGTTTGAAGTGGTGTGCTATGTACCCCGCGCCTCGCTACCCTACAACACGCCAGGGACCACTTACACGCTCGTCAAACTACCTGAAGATGGCTCGTCAGGTTTGCGCACACAATATCCTTCATAACACCAACGCTTTGCGAAAACTATTCAGTACAGTAACACTCAGTGCCTTAGTACACATCACTGGGCCGTGAAAATTTGGTCGCATTAGCGTCCTGGCGTCACATAATGCTACTAAGCCTTTATGCTTTAGGTGACAGCCTTTATTACAAATAATAAACAATTATTGAGTGAGGCTGATTATGATCAGATCGCCAGAAAGCCGCATCCAGTAAGCCGAACTTTTGCTCGGCGTCGCCTATTTCCCTTTCGTAAGCGGTCGTTACCATTTTGAACGGTCAATGCCACCACTGGAAACCAAGCCTTTATTCGTGATAGATGTAATATATTCTCTCGATTACAATAAGGCAAATAATACATTTTTGAATAGTCGGAGAAAGAGCGACGTTGAAGCTCAATTAGAATGAACGTTTAAAGTTATGGAAAGGGTTACTAAAATTTTCAGTCGGAATTTTGGCAGGTCGGTGTGGTAGTGTAGTGGTAAGGGAGAGAGATTAGGATACGAAAGGTCTGGGTTCGACCTTGAGTTGCGATCTTCTCTCTTTTTAATAGCAACACTCTCAATAACAAGTCAGTGTCAGTTTCTTAAAAATGGCAGCGACCGTTTTCGTAAAGGAAATTTGCCTCGGCGTCATATGATATCAAACGACATTGTAAAGGCTAAAATGCAGCTCTGCAAGATTTCGCATGTAAAGCTGTCAATCCTTGAGAGAGAGAGCAATAGAACAAATAACAACAAAAAAATGTTTCTTGTGCCGCAAAACAACAGCAGCTGTAGCACTAGATCGTCAGTGGAACTCTAATTTACGTGAACTGCTAGTCGTCTGCTTTTTGCGACAATGCCTACTTTAGCTTGTGCGTTCTTTTCATTTTTAGAACTTATCAGTAAGGCGTAGCTTTCTCAGAAGCATCTCAGTTCAAGTTCGATTCCATGATCACTGATGTTTGTGTATTTATTTTCCTCCATTTTCTTTTTCTTTTTTTAGTTACTTGTACGTTTACGAACACGCTGAAATTTGTGGTGAAGGATTGTGATCCCAGCACTGGTGAACCTGATGACGAAGGCTATGAAGATGAATATGTGGTAAGTGATCGAATTAACCCTTTAAGCCCCATGATCCACATACAAATTCTCCAAACTGATCTTAATACATTTCCTTACAGAATTAGTTGAGAGAATTTGTTTAAAGATTAAAGCATTTTCCCTTAGGCTAGGTGACCATTTTATTTATTCTCATAAACTTTTCTTTTAATTGTGTATTGCTGTTGTTAAGAGAAATATGATGTTGGTCACTCTTGGGCCTTAAAGAGTTAAGATTGGGAACGTAAAGAAATCGAAACGTTTTCGCCCGTAATTGGAAAGCATCAGAAGCGCAATAAATATTGCTTGAAATAAAGCACAATTATAATAGGGATTCTTTCTGTTGTCCAGTCTAGAGAAGGGCCGAAAAATGGGGAATACTTTGTTTCATTCAGGGCAAAATAGATCAGGTATAAGCCATTCTGGTTGCGGCCGCACTAGAGGAGTAAACCTAGCTGTCCTTGTTTGTAGTAATGCTTGTACTAACATCAAATTCCATTTCATTGTTCTTCTTCTTGCCAGCTTGAAGACGTAGACGTTCTTGTCGCCGATCACGTGTCTCGTGTGCACAAAACCAACTTTCTTGCGTCCTGGGAGGAAATTGGGGACGATTATGAAATGCAGGACACATATGCGCTTACTCAGATGAACAGCCTCGAAGGTAAGGGTGCTTTCCGTTGTGACGTTTTTCTTTCTCTTTTGTTACTCATCATTGCGTGACCCGGAAGAAACAAATTTGACAGGGCTGTTACTAAGGGCCGGGGGGCTGGGGGGCCGGGTATTTCCCAAGGCTACTATGAGCACCATTCGCGGCCCCTGGGAGAAAACTCTAGGAAAATAGAACATAAAGAAATTTCTAGCTCTTCAATTTCCCGCCTACTAATTACACATACCTTGCAACTTAAATCTTAGTGACAGCCTTAAATAAAGACTTTTAGGTACACCCTTTCCCGTCCGCGTAGTCGTTAACAGGGGTAGAATGCCTCTTACCCAGGGGAATTGGTATTGAGTGCTTAATATCACTGTTCTCCAATAATTACTAATGGTATGTGTAATGAGAATTTGTATGGAGTTGGTCTTTGTTGATCATTTTCTTCACTGTCATTACTGTTATGTTTGATTAAGCAATAATAGTATACTGTAATGAGAAATTACACGCTGGTTACTGAATTGACCTCCTATGTCCTTTTAAAACTGATACTCTTCCGGTGGTCTCTTTTGTTATAAGAATATATTTTATGCTAATATCGAGACTGAAATTTGCGAAATTTTAAGAATATAATTGAAAAAGTTCAATGCAGTAACAGTTCGATGAACGGTACATGTTAAACATACGTGCAGTTTAAAGCACAAAAGAAATGAACTAAACTGCAAAAAGTCTCGTGATAGCTTTCTTTTTTAAAATAAAATTTAAGAATAATACAATAATATTTTCAGCCTGAAATCGCCAAAACAATAAGAAATTTCAGGCTGGGCTGGAGAAACAACATTTTTTTTATTATTATAAAAGAGTGTATCATAGTTGTGGCCACTGATCAAACACTGTTTCCGCTCGTTTCTTTGCAGAGGCCGTCAAGCAGATTATAGAGTACTTAGGTATGCAGCCTTGTGAACGATCCGATAAAGTGAACCCGGATAAAAACTCCCACGCCCTCCTCCTTGCGGGGGTATTCCGTGGGGGACACGATGTCCTGGTCCGGGCTCGGTTGGCGTTTGACCAGGGAGTTACCATGAATATCACCGTTCGCAGCGACGATGCAGTCGTTAGCGAAGTTGTACTGTCTGCTGTAGGATAAAATGCTTTCTTAATGCCTGGTGTTGGGCTAAATTAGCGGAGAATAATTTCCTCGTGAATTGTTAAATAAAAACGTCTCTTTAACGGAGATCCTTCAACTTTTGAAGATTCCTGAAGACACCACCCGACAAGAATTCCGATGATCTTGCGAGAAAAGAGCGACTTTTTCAAACTTTCGATCTCTCCACCTTTTCCGTTTGAACCCAATTGTTCGGTTACTATATTTTAAATGATGAAACAAGACAGTTGGTTCACTAATGAAAGTCGTATCTGTGTTTTAAATCGTCTGATTATGATCTCAGTATCAAAGGTATTTTGCGATTCTTCAGAGTTCTTCTTGTCTTTAATTTAATAATCCTGTTTGGTCATTGTACGGGTCGGTTTTTAAGCCAGTACTAAACAGTGTCAAACGTGAAATCAAATAATAACGTCTTCTGATTTTAGATATTTTGTGTTACAATGTACTGGTAACTATCAAATTAACAAAATTAAATAAAAGACATGATACCAGCTATCTGTGTTCACAGTTGTTACGCAAAAAAAGGATGTTCTGTAATCCAAGGAATCCTCACAGTTTTGAAAGAGGAAGGGAAACCAGAACCTGTCGGGGTTGTTGGACGCCGAGACTTAACCCAGTCCCCGAGGGAGGGATGCGAGTTCTCTCATCATTGCATTGTTGGCCACCCTTGCTTCGGGGCATACAAAACTTAAATTATTTTTATTTTACTTTATCGTGGTAACATGACTCCTTACCAATCCCCCTAAGAGCCTGTTTACATGGAGGTGGGGGACCCCAGATAGGTGAGGTAACATGCGTTGGGTCACCCCAGCTAGAGCGGTTTTCACTTGACTATCGAAAGGGATTGGTTTTGGTTTTGGTTTTACTACGCCCTTTGGTTGGCTAGTGTATTTACTTTGGTTTTGGTTTTACGACAGTCAAGTGAAAACCGCTCTATCATGTAAACGTGATCAAATTAAAATGAGATTATTTGGACGGGCGGGTTACCTCACGTAAGCGGGTTATGTCACCTACCTGGGGTCCCCCACCTCCTTTGTAAACAGTCCCTCAGATTCTTAGCACTTTCCCTACCCTATAAACCACTGTGGAACCCTGCATGCTCTTTAAAGAATCGCCCTTACGTCAGTTTGCAACCTAAGGGTCGTCGGTAGTTTGAGAATTGAGTTGCTCCATAAATCTTAGATTCTTCTCGTGCAGTCTGCTTAACTCATCTTCTTTCCAAAAGAGAAGAATTTTAAAATGAAAATACCGTCAGGTATCATCCAACTTTGATTTCTTCACCCGGCTTACGGGAAACTCGTGTTGCCTATGAAAACCCCAGATGGTAGAGGCGGGATTGAGGGATTACTCAACCGGCAGAACCGGAGAGACTCCGCCTAGAGGTCCAACCCCTTACTCTTTTAGACCCTATTTTCAACAGACTTAAACAAGTAAAACGCCGCACACGATTATACCCCGTTAGTAACCTACAAAAGAACAGTGCATCCCTTTTTCTGAAGAAAATCAAACATTTTTTTTTTCACTTGAAGCGGAGTATGGCTGGTCTTCCAAATTTCCAACTCATGGAATTCCGACCATTTAGTACATGCTGAGGCCTGAAAATGTTCCGCTTTTGGGCGGAACCTCCCCATATAGACCATTATACGAAGTGTCCTGGGAGTATTTTCTCAGCGACAAAAAGCTGAAAAATTGATAAATTGACAATCTAAGATCTGCGGTTAAATCCCCAAATTTTTCATTTCGTCAAGATTGAGTGAATTCCATCTTACAAAAATTATTTGAAATATTTTCACATTTTTGGTCCGTGTCACGATGCATGCAAGAGCTTTTTCCTGTTCTCATGTGCGTGGTTATTGATCGGTTAGAATGACATCATACTGATTCATGAAACTTGGCGGGTTTTCATTTCACAGCCGGTCCGGCATAGCAAGCAATAAATAAATATAAGACGTGCGAAGTGGTTGTCACTTTCGTCGACGAATCAAAAGATTTCGACGTTTAAATATCTGGCTAGAGCAGCCACCAGCTAGCAAAATGGTCTTAGTGACTACGAGCTCTACTCCAATCGTATCAATTCTTTTATGCAGTGTCCCGACTGTTACCTAGCAACAAGCTATCTATTCTATTAGTGACTTGAGGCAGTTCCGGGCTGCTTGGATAAACTCATATTGAGTTTACTACGTTGAGTAACTGTAATCTGTAAAATCGAATCCTTAATGCTAAGAAATTGTATCGGGCGAATCAGTCATTCGCAGCGAACTTTCTGATAAATCTCACTGGCGGCAGGATCAACTGATGTACTTGACGGCGCCTTTTTGAGTCCGGGGGATTCCCCTACTTTCAACTAGTCATCAGGCGTAGGGGCAGCGCTCTCTTAAGTAGGCTCACAAGAGCACTGCTGGCAAAGTGTTCTCATGAAAGAGTGACTCCTGCCTGCTGCTGTTGTTGTTGTTGTTAGATTTTTTTTCTAATTTTTTATCGTTAGAAATGTCTTCTTTTGCTAAGTATCAAGAAGAAAACGAGGCGCTTCTGGCCCAGGGTTTTTCGCCGAATGGTGTTGTTTGTTGTTGTTGTTGTTGTTTAGTTGTTTGTTTGTTTGTTTTTTACCAAGCAATTTCTTTGGAAAGATTTAAAAAGGAATTTATTCGAAATAATCGAATTGTCCTTTTTTAGTGAATGACTGGTATTTAACTATGCTCGCACCGCTTTTTATTTACATGGTACATGATAAAAAGCGTTTTGTGATTCTCCAATACGTTTTTATAGCTATTTTTGCTAACCAGCTGACAGTCAAATTATTCCATCAGAAGGAAATTAACTACCTTTTTGGGATCTTTGAACAGGAAACAACTTCTTCATGGAAATAATATTGTGCATTTACGGTTGAGTGTACACGACGAAGTGGCAATAAATTGGCACGTACACAGGCGTTCTCTGAAATGGAAATTGACAAATTTCAAAGTCGATAAAAATAACATTTTTTATCGCATCTCAGGTCACTTAGTTTAAAGAGACTGGATTTTTTTTAGTCAGCTGTAGTTTCCATACTGTTAACATACCGCTATGCATGATGATCATGTGTTAGAATCAAGAAATAACGTGACTTTATTAGTAAAACCCCTTACCTTTCTCACGCACTGACTCGACTTTACCGCAGTGTATGATATTTTTTTACTTTTAGAGCTTGTTTTAAAAATCGATACAGTAAGATTCCAAAGATTGTTTCAACTTGCGACCTTCATAAAACAGAAACGAAAAACAGCGGTCAAAGGCCTTTTTTTAGCTACTTGTAATTAACGATGAAAGTCAAAAATAATTTTCACTGATTAATAAATACAAAACGGGGTATCGATTTGCCATTGCACAAACGCAAATGCATAGTGGTCAATAACACGCTCATTTGGAGAGGTAACCGGTCAAATTTTGTTCGCCTAAAAACAGCTATTGTTCTAGGCTTTCAACATTATGTATGCTATTTTTTAGCCATAAATATATGTTTTCGACAAAAACAGGTCCCCATATGTTTTCGACGCTGCCAAAATTAAAAGTTACATAATCTGCGGGGGAGTCGCTGCGTGGCGGAAAATAATCAGGGGCGAAGCTTGTCCACGAGAGTAACTGGCGCCATCTTCTTCGAAACGAATTTCACCACCCTGCGATAAGTTCAAGGTTTCCGGCTTCCTCGTAAGTCTGAAGAAAGCGTCGAATAAGAGAAGGTCTAGGAATAGTCATCCTTGAGCCACTGAGTAGGTATCTCGCTAAGAGTTTTCCCAAAACTTGGCGAATTCGTGCTCTGAATGCGTTCCTTTGTTTGCACTTCGTTGGCGGCGAAGTAAAAGGGTCAACTTGAAGGTGAGTCCTTTCAACGGACAAGAAACAACTCGCCTGAAGACGTAGCAGATCCACTACCCACGAACAATTTAGAGTAATACCAAGCGGTTCTTCTTATAATTCGAAAAGAAGGGCAGGAAGTGGTTTAAGGTGGTTTTGCGTCCACTGAATCTGGAGTAATTTATAAACTGAAGTTAACCTGAGCGCCGTCCATTATCGGCAGGCCATTGTTCGGAGAACCGTATTTTGTTCGTGGCCGTTTACGCTTTGGCATGAGAACAATCACTTTAAAAACGAAAGGGGTTCGTGGATCTGCCTTAGAGGTTAGTGTTTCGGGAGACTGAGAAAGACATTTTTATTCACAAAGGTTTTTTTTCGTTTTAATTTTCAGTGACATTACCGCAAAGCGAAAATCATTGCGGAACGAACGCTGTCGTGTTCGATGTCGCCATTTTAACGACTCTTGGTGTGGTCGCAGTGCTTCGTATTGCTGGATGAAAAAAATCGTTGGCTTCGTCTGGCTTCAAAATAAATGGATTTTGTACGTGAACGAAGGCAAGTTCTTCTTTAAGACAGGTAATCGCATTCTTGCGGGCTAGGACCTCACTCGTACGGTTCTCAAAGTTACTGAAGATAAACGCAGCTTTCTTTACAAGAGCATTCCGCGGCATCGCCATTTACGGAAGAATAATTCAAATTCCCAAGGACTGTGTGTTTATATTTTAATCTCGATGAAGAATGTTCTGATACCAGAAACGAATTAACCATGATAGTAAATGTGAGAGAACTTATCGACAATCTTCGGGCGACTAAACCGCCATATGAATGTCCTTTGTGTCAAAAGATTTACAAGAGTTACAGTGGAATTGAATATCATCTGCGTGTTTTTAAACATGATGGCATGGAAGCCACAGGATCTACACCGACTTCTTCTAAAAGTAAGAAGGGAAAGGGTCGTGGAAGAAAAAGTGTTAAAAACAAAAAACCACCACCATCGCCTCCAAAGGTAACCGTGCCACGAGAGACTCTAACATACGCTCAAGCGCAGAAAATTGTTGAGGTCGAAATCGAAGGTTTGCCTCAAAGAATTCACATAAACGATCAACTGGATATTCTAGACGAGGATGAAACTACTAATTCCACGCCGGAACCTCCACAAAAACCTGAAGAAACCTTTGCGTTTGAGACAATGATGATCAAACCGCTCACCGATACAAAGGGAAATGACAACAAAACTTCTGAAACCGGCGAAAACAAATCGAGTTTGCCGTTAGCGGAGTTTAGCGAAACTGAGGAACCAGGGTTTAGACTGCCAGATGCACCTCCTAGGCCAAGCGCTTATTTTCGATTTATCGAGCAGACCACTGAAGAATTGGACGAAATGGTCGAATATGACATGGACGAAGAAGACTACGTGTGGCTGGACACCATAAACGAAAAGCGGAAAAGTGAGGGAATTGCGCCGGTTTCTCAAGAAGTGTTTGAGACTCTTATGGATCGACTTGAGAAAGAATCATTCTTCGAGAGCCAGACAAATTGTGATCCAAACCAGTACATAGATGAAGATGCAGTGTGTTGTATTTGTAACGACGGTGAATGCCAAAATAGTAACGCAATCCTGTTTTGTGACATGTGTAACTTGGCTGTGCATCAGGAGTGTTATGGAGTGCCATATATTCCTGAGGGGCAGTGGCTGTGTCGACGCTGTCTGCAATCTCCATCAAGGGCAGTAGACTGTGTCTTGTGCCCAAACAAGACTGGTGCTTTTAAACAGACTGACACTGGGAAATGGGCTCATGTGGTATGTGCGCTTTGGATTCCAGAGGTGTGCTTTGCAAACACTGTGTTTTTGGAACCAATTGACTCAATTGAGAATATTCCTCAGGCAAGGTGGAAACTCACATGTTACATATGTAAGCGGCGGCACGGTGCATGCATCCAGTGTTTCAAAACAAACTGCTATACAGCATTTCATGTTACTTGTGCACAGCAAGCTGGTTTGTACATGAAAATAGAACCTATAAAAGGAGAAAATGGCCAGCTTACGGTGCGCAAAACTGCTTTCTGTGATGTCCACACACCCTCTGACTCTGAAGCTGGGAAGGAAGAGGAACAAAGCGAGGATGAAGTGAAGGAGAAGGGTAATGTCTCTAAGAGCAAGACTCCAAGCAAGACACCAGCCAAAGGACTCAGTAAGGCAGCAAAATCAGCTAAATCAAAACGAAGCATCAAGAAATTCAGAAAACTTTTGGCAGAGAAGAAAACAACTGGAGTGCCGATTGTGAACATTCCATTTATTCCAGCGCACAGGTAAGGCATTTGTAGAATGTTTGCATGAAAGTCTGATTTAACATTTGTTTTATGCAACTTAAGTGGTTTTATTAGAAAGCAGCTGTTATTGTGACTTTTGAAAGCCTGGACTTGTCAAATTCTAGTTAAAGGTGGCATTTTTGACACCTTCAGTTGATTGTTTGGTCACTTTTCCTGATTTATGACAGTTTAATTCTTTATGCTTAAAGAAGACAGAACTGCAACCCTTGCACCCCCAGATCTCATCATGGCTTGATTATTTGTCTCCCAGGAGGTAAAATTTTGTAAAAGAAAACCTGTGGCATGAACATTTTGTGAAGCCTAGGGTGACCACTGCAAAACAAAGTCATTTTAACAGGACTGTTAAACCCATTTCCACTTAACTGCCAATGTAAAATTGTCATGGTACTGTATTTGAAAGGTGCTGAGACCTTTGAATAACCACTTGGTAGGCTCTCAACACAAGTAACTATTTTCAAAGACTTTGGTGAGAAATTTTTGAGAAGTCCACTTTCTTTGCGTAACACTGTTAACTACCATGGGTGTTGAATGGACAAGTAATGTACTGGCCTTAATCAGTTTTTTGCTAATTCTTAAATGACTATAACTTCGAAGCATTTGGCCTGTGTAGAAATGTTGCCTAGCAACTGATTATTATAAAAAGGGCCATGCTTGTAATAATGCTTGGTTAAATTCAGATTTAATTTGATTCACTTATGGTGTAATTGTTTTTGTGTGCAAAGTAGGAAAGGTAATGAGGTGAAATAATTACAATTTAATTCTATTTCTTTTGGTCTATATTTATATTTCTAAGAAAAAGAAAAGTATAAATTGTAGTGATTAAATTGTCAATTTAGAAAAAAATGCCAGGTTAGTATGTTTAACTTATCTGCTTCACATCTCTAATTTTAATTATGAAGGGATAAAGTCATTGTTTTAGTACCTGCAAATTTTCTCTAACTGGTGATGACCTTGCACCTTAATTTCCAGATGTATGTGTTAAAATTTGGAGCAATTCAATTATCAAATTTGTAAAGTGATTGTAAATGTGATTGTGTTAACTAGAGATGTTGCCTTATTCTGGACTGATCAAGTACTGATCTGGTTGCAGAAGGTCAGAGGTAAAAATTCTTCAAGGTCAAGGGGTCGTTACTTTAGGAACTTTACTGTTGCCACTGTAGAGGATGTGTTCTAAAATAGGACATTATTTAGTGAGCAAACAAGCAATTGCATATATAATTCGGTCAAGCCTGCAATAATTGTAGGGCCACAAAAATGCTGTTGTTGCTGTTGTGTCTTGTATAGTGCAAGGTTAAAAAAGTCATCATTAACAAAGACCTTATACAGAGTTTCCTCCCTTTAATTTGTACTCTTCCTGGGATTTATACCACCGGGGTTTTTTTTGTACTCAGCTACATTATTTCAAAGGGCTAAATAACTTTCGTGAGCTTGTGACTGAACAATTGGAACCTTAACATAGCTTGGTCCTACTTTTTATGCCTATTAAACATGTTTGTTTGAGAAGGGGTTCAGGTTATAATATTTTAGTTTAACTCCTTGATCGTTTTCATCATCTGTGTATGTCATCTGCAACTGTTGTTCAAATTTTATTTCATTTGTCTCAGAACTACCGCTGCACATGTACTTTTTATAATTTTTTTTCAAAACAGAAAACAAAGAGAATAAACAAAAGTGTCATTTGGCCTCTGTAACGGGAAGTAGTTGTCATCAATTAGAGAGGCCTTCCCCAACCACATCTTTATTAACTATAGTATCCTTTTTGTAACAGGCTTAGTAAGATTGTGGGTCGTGTAGCAATGGCTCGTAAAGCACAATTCATCCAGAGCCTTCAGAGTTACTGGATGCTTAAGCGCCAATCAAGGAATGGTGTCCCACTGATAAGAAGACTCCAGGCAAGTCATCAAAGCCAGAAAGCTGGTGCTGATGAGGTAAGAAAAGAACCTAAACTCTCTTCCTTGCTGATAGCTCTAAGCATTCTTGAAACAGGGCTGTGCTAGTGCCCAGTGTCCCTGGTGCCTTACTTTTACTCTTGGATGAGTAGGGAATCTTAGCTTTTTTATAGAATTCCTTTGCTGGGCACCTGGGCCGGGTTGTTCAAAGCTGGGTTAAGATAACCCAGGGTTAGCACAAAATTTGAATTCAGATATGAAGGCTTTGTCAACTAACGTCCTTGAAACAAAATCTCTTACAAGTTATAGTAACAAAATGCTTTGTGGGCAAACGTGGCATTTACCTCGAAAGAACATTTTCTCTTATGTTTGCAGCTTCTTTGATTTTGTAATTTTTGTTTCTTTTTTTCTTTTTTTTTTTTTTTTACACAAAAGAAGCATTTTTTCAGTCGGGTTTAAAATAGGTATAGAATTGTATTGTAAGAGAATGTGAGAAAATGCTAGTTTTGTTATTACCATCATTATGACATAAGTACTCTTAATAAAAAATAATGGTATTTCAGTAGTTATATAGTGTGTACTTTTCTGGTTTTATTCAAACATCTGTAATTTGAGCAGTTTATGTATTTTTTTTACAGTCTAGTGAGCGGTCACAAAGAATCAAGGCAATGAAAGAGCAACTACATTTCTGGCAGCGTCTCCGTCATGACCTAGAAAGAGCTAGGCTGTTAGTGGAGTTGATCAGAAAGAGGGAGAAGCTCAAGCGAGAACAGGCAAGCATCTGTGTAAAAGAAAATTTTTCATTTCATATATAAAAAGCTACATACAGAGCTGCAAGTAACAGTCAGTCATCTGATTTTCTGTTGGAATCTTAACAGACAAAGTTTAAGCAAAGATGTTTTTGAGTGATACATGTCATGCATCAACTTTTTAGTTTATGAGAGTACGTATGGCATGCAAAAAATTATTTGCAACCCTGTGTATTCCTGAAATGTTTGTAGCAATGTAATGAAATAATATTTTTTGGAAACAAGGACTGAATTTTAATCATTATTGTGTGTCTTGTTCAGGTAAAGGTAAAACAGCATGTGGTTGATCTGCAGTTGCAGCCACTGAACATTGTGCTCAGGAAAACCCTTGACCTTCTGATCACTAAGGATCCAGGAGAAATTTTTGCTGAACCTGTGGACACTGAGGAGGTAACATGATCAAAGACTTCTTTTACATAAGTGACAGTTTTGGTCTAGTTTTTGGTCTAGTTGTCTGCATTTAAGAAATATCTCTCTCACCCTTTAAGCCCTAATATCCACTAACAAATTCTCCAGACTGATCTACATACATTTCCCTAAAGAATAATTTGTAAAAGGAGCAGGAAAATTTGTGTTAGTGACTGTTTTATTAATTCCGGTAATCTTTTCTGTTGGTTATGTATTGGAATTGTGAAACAAAATTGAGGTTGGTCAGTCTTAGCTTGAGTATAGAGTGACAGTGGTTTTGTTATTGGCTGGGGCCTGGCAGATTAGCTAGTTGCAAAATACTTTATTTTTTCATGTTACATGATTGCTTTAGACTCATTCTTTCAGGCGTATTAATTTTTTTCTTGCTGATCTTCATACATTTTTACACATGTAGACAATGGGAAACAGTGAAAACTGTCTGATCTTGTTATGACATTATTTTACTTGTAAAAATGTTTATATTTACCTACATATACATGGATTTGTTGTCAATTTATTCATTAATGGATTGTAATATTATTAATCATTCTTTTATTGTTTTTCTCAACAATAGTTGAGGTCCCACTAGTATTTAACTGTGCTGTTACAGCGCTGTTTAGAGCATCCACACAAGTTTACAACATTGTAACAGCAGTGTCACAATAGCTGTGGTCCCACTTGCTCGTTAACAGCAATTTTGGAAATAACAGCTTCACAACTTATCAAGCATCAAATTGCTATTTCGTGTGAAAAAGTAGACCAACAACAAGATGCCTGATCAACACATTCTTGCTGGTTAATTTTTTTATTCTAATTCTAATACTTAATGTATGGTAGATGACTTTATATGGCCATCTTGTGTTCAATCAATTTCTTCTCTGTCAAAGAATTATTCTAGCACTGACTTTAAGGCGTCAACGAGCATGAAGAAGTCAACACTGAGTTTAGGTTTATTCCAGGCCATGACACTGGTTAGAAGAAATGCTTAGCAACCTGGTTCTCAGGGTTCTTTTGAGCAACTTCACAAAAATTGTGCAGTGACTGTTACCACAGGGGTAAATCTTTTTCGTACTAATGACCTTATCCCAAAATGTGCTTGTCATTCTAGGAAGCCAAGATTGGTCCATCTCAAGTGGATTTAGATAGACACCAGATAGATCGTACTTGTAAAGTTGTAAACATCATTGTTAGTTTTTGATTTTGCCTCATAACCTACCTGTAAGTAACAGACACTGACACTAAAACTGAAAAAGTACCCGGTCACACTTGACACAGCCTGACACACTTGTTTAGTCTGCTTGTGGGACCTCAACCAATATAATCTAAGTGCATGTCATAATTACCTTAAAGCTGAAAATAGAAATTAACATTAAATTAATTTTCTTGGGTTAAATGTAAAAGTTCTTTTTACAGGTAACAGATTACCTTGAGGTTATTGAGGAGCCCATGGATTTCTCAACAATGTCTAAGCGTATTGAAGAAAACCACTACACGGCAATGGAGCAGTTTGAACGTGATTTTAACCTGATCATCGGTAATTGCATGACATATAATGCTCCAGATACTGTTTACTACCGGGCAGCACTGAAGCTAAGAGACCAGGGGCGTCCTATTGTGCGTGCAGCCAGGAGGCAGGTGGAACGTGCAGGTATAGACCCAGTTACAGGGCTACATACGGAGGAACCACCAACTCTTGCTGACAGAGAACCTACTGAAGAAGGTGAGATGCCTACAGGAACTTTAACCTACTCACTACTGTGTTGAAAAACTTTATCTGTTTTGTGATCAGCATCTGGCAAAGAGAAAAATTCAATACATTGTTCATTACATTGTTTATTAGTCAAGCACCATGATGGCTTTTGATCCTGGTGCCAAAATTACAGCTTTTGAAGTTCTGGCCCCGGTTGTTCTAACGTTGGATAGCGCTATCCACCGGATAAATCACTATCTAGTGGACAGCGTAATTGATTTCTTTAATACTTATCCACTGGATAGTGATTTATCCGGTGGATTGTGCTATCCAACGTTTGAACAACCGCGGCCAGGCAATTATGCGTTAAGACATATCACGATATCCTGTGATTGAAAAACTGACACTGCCCCCTCAATTTTTTCTACCTCTCACCTGCTTTCTTTCCCACCTTTTTTTGTCTTTTTTTATAAATAACATTATAAGTAAGTGTTTGAACTGGCTTGCAAGTAATTTTGTGTCCTGAGTGGTGGTGGATGTCAATGATGCTGATTGTGTCTTTTTCTGTTTGTTCAAGACTTTATCTTGACTGAACAGCAGAGAAAAGAAATGACATTAGAAGAACAGTTGAAAGATTTGCAGGAAAAACTGGACATGACTCAAGCCATCAAACATGGAGGTACATTAACTGTTAGTGTTTTTGGCCATTTAAGTATGTAGGTTGCATTCAGATGTATCCTATGGTTTGCTTTGGAACACAGACAGTTACATGAATTGTGAAGTAAAATTTGAAGACATGGCTCACATATAGTACTGTAAAATTCCGAAAATAAGCCGTGGGGCTTATATTTGTTAAAGCCCTTTTTGAGGGACTTATATTTGGAAGATCGATTGGGCTAGCCTTATGGCTGGAAGGAAATTTACCGTTTTTGTTTTGTTTTGCGTTCTTTTACTTTGTATTTGAGGGCAATTTCCAAGTACAAGCCCTGCCCCTGCCCCCTACCCCGTGGGGGGGGGGGGCTTATATTTGGAGGGGCGATTTAATGGAGGGTTTTTTGCGTTACAAGTTTGGGGGGCTTAAACATGGATGCCCTTGTTTTTGGAATTTTATGGTGTTCAAGAACTCTTGGTGGAAGATATGTTTGACAAGTTTGCTGTGCTTTCTTATCCCAGAATACTGTTAATTAAACACACCAATAGTGATAGTCCTATGTGTAATGTCCCTCGTGTCTTTCAAGCTTGATAAAATATTCTATTGTTTTCATCTGAAAGGTGTAAGAGCTACTCGAGTTAGAATGTTACGTAAAGAGATCGCGCTCATTAGAAGAAAACTAAACCAAGAAAAAAGACAACTTTCAGAATCTAGTGGTAAGCAAATTTCACTGTCATAGATAATGTCTTAAATGTTACAAGCTTTTCATACACTCTACCTGTAAATACATTTAAAAAAAACCTGAAATATTTTGTTTGTGTGAGAATGATGTTTTTAAAATGTCAAGTCAAGTTAACTTTATTTAGGCAGGATGGCCCTGTCAGCCATTGGCTGGTATCAAAAGGGGCCCTGCATAAATTACGACTACACAATAAAAAGTTAAAAATTAAACTGAATCAACAGGTGGCTGTGGGAAAAAATGAGTTTTTCCGTCTGGAATAGAATCCTATGATCTCCCAAATGCGCTATCACTGCCTAAGCTGAAGGAAACTCCAGCGAGCTACAAGATCAGGGCCATATAGCGAGGTTCATGTGACAAACATCCTGCCCTCTGCCAGGACTGGAATTCGCTTCGTAGTTGTTTCCGGCAAACGCCTACCATAAGTCATTCAATTTCTGTATTAGACTTCGTTCATTGCCCCTTTTTTGCGCAGAACTGAATGATCTTATAGCGTGCTTTTTTGTTGTTGTCATTGTTCACAATTTTGGCACTATGAAAGAGCTACATGTAGTGTTTTCCAATTACAACACATTTTATTTTATTTATTTGTTTATTTATTTTTAAACTGTCTTTGTAGTTGGTGGCGTGGATGGGTCCATCCTAAGCGAGTCTTGTCTGTCACCAGTAGAAAGTGAACAACCGCCCAAGAAGTTTCGACCCATTGATGAAAATGAAACGCTAAATGGTCCTAATACAGCCAAGTCATTAGACACTGAGGATCATCGCTTATCAGGGGAGAGTCTGCTAAACAGCAGAGCTATTGCTAACCCAAGCCCGGGCACTAGCAGGCGAAGCGGTATCCTCTTTAACAAGGGAAGGTACAGAGCCAGACGTAATCTATCAGCAGGAGCCGACAAGTTCCCGCTAGACATTTTAAATACACCCAACCACGCGCTGAAAACGTCTGACTCCGATCGAACGTTTGATCAAGAGCACGTGAGCACGGAGGCGCACGTGACAGAGAATCTTCGCACAGATAGTCTTAGAGACGCTGATGCTCATGAAGATGCAGTATTCGAGGACAGGCATCAGCCAGCACCTAAAGAGAACAACAAACCACAGAAGCGTCCTCGCGGGGACAGTTTAGGTACTAATGATACTTGTTACGTCCCGAAGAAGACCTACAAAACAGAGCTGGGCAAGCTGATTGAGGACGCTACGTTGCCTATGTTCGATACTCCCTCAGATCGAATGAATAATCATTTCGCGTTTACCAATGGCTTACGGCAGCGTTCATACCGTTCTTACACTAGTGGTTCCGAGTCAGATATCAGTGATATCAGAATGAATGGCACGCGCGCGTCTCGAGAACACTGCCGGAAGCTGTCTACGTTGTCGGAAGACGAACTCAGCACGACCGACACCGAGAACAGTTCGGCTGAGAATCGGGCCATTAACGGACCAGTGGACGGGAGGCGGCGGAAGAAAGCGGCGCCCAGACCTAGGAAAATGACTTCGGATTCAGACATAGCGGATCTGCCTCCCATGCAGCCGTTGGATTTGGTGTGGGCAAAATGTCGGGGATATCCGTCTTACCCCGCCCTGGTAAGTTTCAGCTCTGTTTTTACTGAAATGCGAAATGATCGAAACTAAACTTTGTTAGAATAGAAAATAATAGACTCCCTTAGATTCAAGGAGAGGGCGACTTCGAGGACGAGATTCGACTTAAAGTCGTTTTTGCGTATTCCCAAAGCTCTTCGTGAATTCGACCCCTTGATTCCTAATAACCCGTAAGGGACACGATTGGTGAGCGGTCTGCGTCACTTCGCAGACAGAGGGTAACATTAGGCTCGGCGCCTTCAGTGGTCTGCGCCACCTGGTCTGGGTGATCGAAAGAGTTGAGTTGAGTGTCGCGACGTTTCCATTGGAAGCGTTTGTTTGGGATGTTATTTGCGGCTTATCGTCGACACTGTCGTTCCTGTGAATACACTTGTCATTTATTGCCCAGTTAATTGCTCGGCGCCATTTTCTTTGGTGCGATCAAACGTCGCATATCTGAGTTCGCTAAAACACTGAGAACATGTTTCTTTTGTGTCTGAGATCGTCTAGGATACGTGCGATGCAGACAACTGTCGATCGTGTCGCACTGTACCGCAGACCGTGACAGATCACATCGAAATCAAGCTTTATAACCGTGTGTTTTAGTTAACACTGTGCCACATTCACATTTATGTGTGCAGGTCTTGTATTATTTAGTTGATTTGTTTGTTTAGTTTTTTTTTTAATCATGAATCAAATAAATTTCGAGGGGAAAGGCACGTCACAGGGTCGATATGTGTGATGTATAAATTCAAATCCAGATTCGTCCTTCTCCGTGTTTTGATCTTTTCACAATAATGTTGATTCCCGCTCGGACCTTTCAAACGAAAAGATGCCGGTTAGTGTAGTCTAGTTAGCATACAACAACATAAAGGGATAAATTTTTTAAGCCTCTGGAATTATTTACCCTTTTACTTGTTTACTCTAGATTATCAACCCGCGAACCAAGAAAGGCTTCATTTACCGCGGCGTACCGATTCCCGTTCCACCCGAGGATGTGTTGAAGGAGCGAGCGTCCACTGATGAACATCTCTACCTTGTGCTGTTTTTCGACAACAGACGAACTTGGTAAGTTCCAGTCACTTAAAGTATAAATTTCGCACAGTAAAAATGATAAGCTACGGTTTAAAAATCAAAACATATTTTGGCCTGGCTTAACTGTTACTCTCATAAACTGTATTATCAATTAAACAGTGATTTTAAGGAGATGTGGTTCACTTTTGGCTCAGGGTTGTATTAAACCAACGATTCTTGTAATTAGAAATCGCAGTATAAAGATCGTCTTATGGATTACGAAATAAAGGGTTACAGTCAAACCAGGTCAAGTGTACCCCTTAGATTCTATTAATGAATTGATTTTTTGGAAAAATGCATCTGTTTGTCGTTTCTGTACCTAGTGTTCCAAGTTGCCTTAAGCCTCTGTTTCAAAGCCAAGCTAAGTGCAAAGCCATTGACATGAAAATGATTTTTATTCTCATGCAAATAAAACTCATTTTCACAAGAAAGGTTGTGCACTTAGCCTCGTTTTGAAAGTGAAAACTTTTGAAACTCGGAAACAGCCTATTCAAATCTGCATTCCTGCGTGCGAAATGAGCATTGAATGTTTGAGTACATTTTCTCAATATTCGGTCACATTGGGTGAAAACTGTTATGAACTTAACTCCCTAGCGTGTGCATTTACTGCCCATTAGTTTACGCGTGCTGAAATGAATCTGAAAATATATTTAACTACCTTATACTAACGGATTCATCTTTTACATAAATAATGCATTAATAGAATCCTGGCGGGTACGCTTGACCTTGCTTGACTGCAAAATTGCCAAGGGAAAAGGAGGAATTATGGAAACCAGTTTCCCGTTTTGTAGTCAGCTTTTACCGTAAAATACAAAGTCACTTTTTCACTGTGTTTAATGTAACTTTTCTCCCTGTTTCGCTTTAGGCAATGGCTACCTCGTCACAAACTCGAACCTTTGGGACAACAAGAAGATCGAGACGAAAGCAAGTTGCAGGAAGGTCGGAAGACCTCCATGAGGAAATCCGTCATGCAAGCTTACGAACGTGCCCTTGTTCACAGAAGCCAAGTGGAGAGGGGAGGCTCTCGGGATTCCGACGACGATGATGATGAATACGACGACGACGCCGACGACGATTCACGAACGAACGAAAATGGCAACGATGAGGAGGAGGAGGAAGATAGTGATAATGAAGATGATGACGATGATAATGATGAACATGATGTGATGGACGAAAATGGATTTGTATAGAGCAGCGTCAGTAATAATTCGAGTTGATTCTCTTTTCAAGGGTTTGCTCTTCAAAACTATTAGACTTGTATCGGACAAAACTCACTCATACTGCGTAGGGTGGAGTTAGAATGATGTACAGTTTTTTGCGCTTGTTTCTAATTTCACTGTTTTTCTACTGTGTGGTCTTAAAAAGGTCTAAAATGTGCAGTCGTTGTTTCACTTTCAAAGTAATTTTAAAAGAAAACTGCGTAATCTCGTTCTACCTTCGTAATTATAAGAAGAAACGATTATCCGCAATCTTCACATTCTTTCTAACAAGCGTTTTTTTCTTACCTGTCCGATGTCAGATCAGTTTGTAACGTTGAAAAAGGCCACAAAAAGGGTTTTGATGATATTTTTTTTTTCACCAAGGTCAGGTAGTTAGAGCCAAGTTTCAGAAAAAAGTGTTTTTTTAAAATGTTGAATATTACCTATTAATCTGTACAATTTGTATTTAAATGTGTAAATCTTAATCCTCTGCTATTTTTCCTCAAGAAGTGACTGTTTTTTAACAAATCGAGTACCGACCGCCTGTGGAAATGCGTTCTGTCTTGTGTGTTTCAATACATTCGTGTCTGTATATCTTGTAAATTGTTACATCCCAGGGACAATAAACTCGTCAATTATGAGACTGACACAGTAAGTGTTGCTTTAAACTCTGAAAAAGCGCTTTCATCGTTTTGGGTGCCCTCCATTTTGCCAAACAGTCAGAAGCCAGTGGATTTATCAATCAAGAGAAAATGGAACATTGTTCGATCGAAACAGTATCCAATCGAATCAAAGCGATCCATTTGCGTTTCCACCGAAATTGTGATTACTGGTTAGCTAAGAAGGACTGGAAACGGGAATTTTTGGAAATGGAATGGCAAGTTTCGGTAGGATTGGACCGACCGGTCAAAGAGGACCACCTCTGGAGGTGGACCACTTTGACCGAAAGGATTCCATGTATTTCTCGCCTGAAACTTCCGAAAATTTTGGCATTATGGAAAGCACACTTTAAGTCCAAAGGGACCTATGCATATTTTCCTTCCTAGACCCATCCAGTATACCGTTTAAGCTATCAAGATGATAAATTTTGTTATGGAACGGTTGACTGTATTAAAAATTTAAGGTCGAACTAAAATGAGAAGGAAACCATTCGACCTCTGTCATAACTCCTGTAAGCCAGCGCGCTTGACACTTCCCGAAGATCTTCATTAAAAACAACCTCAGTGATCAAAAACTAAAATTATCGAAGTCGGTTATCGCAAAATATCTCGCAGACCAGTTATTGGCCTTTGCATGCCTTAGGCTTCGGCAAATAATTGATCTGCTCTGCTCTCCACTGAAAAATCACGATATTTTGCTTAACTTTGTCCAATAATTGTTCAATATTTTGACCAGTCCTGACAGATACACACAAAAACAACTGTCAACATTTGGGGAAAAGTCCACTGCCAATTTTGCTATTCTCCTACTACTCTTTACTTTCCAGGAAAGTTGGCCAGTCAAAATTCCATGCAAAGGAAAGTTAAGGTGATAAAGTGGGCCACAGATATGGCTGTGATAAAGAAAGGCAAAGGGAAAGAAGAGAGCGAGATAAAAGATCATAATAGGTTTTCAAAAAACAAATTTTGGCTAACAGCAAAACTAACTCGCGAAGGGTTGATTCAAGTTACCAATTTGTTTGAAATTGGCCATTTTTGTTGTAAAATCTTTGCCACATTCAGCATGAAACAGGTTTGTAAACTGGGAAAAAAATCAATTATCATGTTCACGTTAAACAGTCGGATGGAAAGCTTTTTAGCATTTTGAGGGGAACATCATAAGTCGAGTATGTTTAATTCACAAAAGCAGATTCTTCCTGGAAGGCGGATGCCTACAGGGGCGTAGCTACCAATCTGTACGCACGGTACGCACGTGATTACCTGAAAAAGTCGAGGGTAAAAAAATAATAAGATACAAAAGTGAACAATGGTAAAAAGGACCAAAGAATAAGATGGATAAAAGTTAATTATTTGAAAAGCACTGTTCGACTCAATTCAGTTAACAACGGACTGTTTGATTTTTCTTTTTACACCAGAATGTCGGCTTCCAGAAAAGAGACGTGATTCATTGGTGGACAGAAACTTCAGTGGTACCGTATATTTAATATATCAAGCATGAGACTGAGTGTTTCATCACCAGATGAAACATTGAGAAGAGAGTTGAAAATATGACGCCCAGCGGAGTAATTTACACGAACTTCGAGGTGTTTCATCTGGTGATGAAACACTATGACACATACTTGATATACTTTTCAAACAAAATGATTTTAAACGGATAAATTAACAATGCAAAGACGAGCAGTTTTTCATCTGATATCCAAACACTCATTAAACATTTTAATGTTCAAAATTTCCTTTGTATTTTCTTTGTTAGTTATTAATGTGTTTCAGAAATTTAGAGAAACGACGGGAAAAGTGCAAATAGCAAGGCTACATCACAGGGCGTAAAAAGCTATGCAGCATGATTTAAATCGTAAACGCGTTGTTTTCACTTCGGCCTGTCTTCGCACTAGACGAAGTGGGGCACGATTACTCCAACGTATAGGGTGCTTCTTTGGTTAAAAGTAATGTGACAAATAGCGGTAAAAGAATCACACATTTGCAAATAGAAGTCTGAGTTACCTTGTTCGCGTAGGCGCTACGGTTACACTAGAGGATTCATAAATACATGTACTTCGGAATCAGGATTCCGGGCGTATTTTATTGAGAGTATTGGGATCATGCATTTCGTAGGCATTTTTACTAAACTGAAACGCATTCAGATTCCCAACAGTTTACAGACATCGATAATGCTCGGTGGCTTTAGCAACGACAAGGTTTTAGAAGTTAAACAACAAATTTTGCATGTGTAGCACGCTTTTTGGTACATTTCTTTGCCGTGTCCACGACGTGAAATTTTTCATGCGTCGTTGTTTGGAGGACATGGAAATAAACACACGAAGATGAATTTTTCTTTCTCCGTTCAAGGTGCGGTCCCCAAGGATTCAATTCCAGTGAAATTTACCTGCATTTGCCGTTTTGAGCAAGTTGGAATAAATGCAGAAAAGTTTGGAAAAACGCGAATTCGTTTTAATAGGGACGCATTTCCTACCCTTGCCATCAATATTTTTAAAGCACCCTATATTCATGAACGTGACACTTTCATTTTCGTTTAACCGCAAACTCTTATGGTCGAAAGAGGAAAGTATCATGATTCGTTAGAATAATAGGCCATTTGCACGATGGCGTCATTTTACTACTACTACCAGAATCCTTCAGGGTATTGCTTTCTTGAGCAAATTAAGACTTTTGTTAATTAGTCCTCACTGGGATTACCAAATTTAAATATGAAAGGAAAAACGAAATGAATTCTGGTCTTAGTAGTAAAAAGACGTAATCGTGCAAATGGCCCATTGTTTATTCTACAAAACAATGGGAATTAATAGGTAGATAAGAAGTATTTCACTTTTGATTTTGGATTCAAAATTTCCAGAGACTTGACCAAAATCGGGACGTTTATTTATTTTAAGTTTTGGATTCACGCATCTATGTGCGTTTGTAAACGTAGCCTTGAGTTGTAAAAGCGATTGACGTGCTTTAGTCAATTAACTCAAAAAGGCGACAAAGATTTTCTCATATTAATTAGAGAAATAGAGAAAAACGCTTAGGCTTACAATCCCTTTGGGGACATTGGGGGGCAGGCGTAGGGGGAACAGGGGTATTTGGTGAGTTGTGCGTACCTTTGATAAAATCCTGGCTACGCCCCTGGTCTAGCCCTCGTGCAGACAACTATTATTTTTTAGGAGTGTTTCCTTTGTAAATTTGGATCTCATCCCACAAGCTTCCTTTTCTATTACACAGAAGACCCCTTCGAGATCCCCCTTTTGTACGAGAAAGGTATAGTTTTTCAACAAGTATCTTTGTATGGTGGGTTTTGTACATGGTACAGATTTTCTGGGTCCTTTGATCTAAACTGTCAATTCTCTATCGTCCACTTCACGATACCTGCCGAGCATCCGACATTAAGGGCGGGAGTTTTATAAAAAATTCTTGGATCCCCAACCTTGACTCACGTCATTGAATTTATAGTCCACCAGTCCTGCGTTGGTGGCACAATTCACGTCGCCCGCGTTGTTTGCGCAGCTATGAATTATTTTTTGGCCTTTGTTTTTGTTTTTTCCCTGGGCCTGTTGATAGTGTGGGCCGAAAATATTCCCCAGAAAGAAGACCGCGTTGGAAAGGGGTCTGCGTCTAAGCCGGATAATGATCATGATCACTCGTTAAATTACCGTTTTCATTCAGTGGAAAACACGAAGAGAGAAACCGGCGCAGGTTGGTACAACTGTTCTCCTGATAAATCTCGGATTCTTGGCCGCCTCGAGATAGTCGATTTATCAAATTTATCACAAATGTTTATCGCCTTCAAGACGCTTCCTTAGCCGGACATTTCAGTAAGATGCCGACTAGATCTACGGATACTCGAACCCACCCAAAATGCCATGATAAAGCGATCGTTTAAGGGAGGCGTTCGTTTACGGAAGTCGAACCACAGGGGACCTCTTCCGAGAAGAGGTCTATGGTATTTGCTTTTTTGAAGATAATTTATTAGGCTATAAGCTTTTTTCATTTACAGTACGTACAGCGCCACATAAAAAAAATCAATTTCTTATGAAACTTTAACAATAACAAGTATTTTATTATCATAATTGAAAACAATTACAATTGAACCTCCATAAAGCGGCCACCTATAAAGCGACCACCTTCTCTTAAGCGACCAGAGATTAAAGTCCTAAAATAATATTAGAAAAGAATTGTCATGATTAAACAACTATCATTTGGAAGATGCAATTTGAGCTGAATTTTGGATTCCAAGGCCCAGGATGCCGAGATTCTACGAACAAATATTTCCCAGATCTCGAAATCCGGATAACCTTACAAGGGCGAGTCTCTCCTAGTAAACTTTGCTTGAATCAAATCTCAGCTGTCCGTTACACCCTGGCGAGGAGAATATGTATATATTAGTTTTACGGTCGATACGCTTATACTCGAGAGATTTGTTCTTGCTGCGAGACTTTAAAATTTAGTCATATCTTCGAGCTAGCGAGTAATTTCATTTTTTTATGTCAAAGACGACCCGGGCTTAGTAATACTACTACAGTGCGAATACTGTAAAACAGTACAGTGTTTTTATGGGGTGAACTTACGATCCTAAAATTTGTCATTTGTAAGAAATACCAACAAACAACAATGAAACTGAAGCAGTTAGATTGTTGTCCTTATTTCCTACCAGGAGTCTCCTGAAATTACAGTAGAACGACGGTAACTAATAGAAATCCCCGCTAACTCGAATAAAATTTATTTTCCCTTGATCAAAGTTTCACGAAAATTTACCCCGATAACTCGAAATCTGGTTCTTGTAACTTTACTCGGATGCCATCTCATTAGCCCCTCCTGTTGTATAATCGGTAAAATATTATAACTGAGACAACAGCAATTTGACTGGGGTGTCAGTAAACCGCGGGCTCGGAGTCTATCTTTTTTTAAACAAAATGCTGTTTTAGGGTTTGGGTTAGGATTAGGGTTATGTTAGTGTTAGGGTTAGTGTCAACCCTAACCCTAACCCTAAAACAGTATTCTTTTAAAAAAGATAGACCCCCACCCTGACCCCGCGTTTTACTGACATCCATTTGATTGTAATTGGTAAAATGAACAGATCACGTTTTATCATAAAATGTATAATCATGCATGTTACTGTTTTTGATGAAATAAGTTTAATTTGCACGATACTATACACTAAAGGTCACTGAAGTGCTGAAAAAAAATCAGTGATCATCAATTAATTATTGACATAGCAACCACCCTAGACGTTCCTCACTCTAGAAGGTGTGTGGGCCGGTTGCAACGCAGGCTATTATTGACATGGCAAATTGAATACCATCAATCCCGATAACCCTCAGTAAATAGAAACGTTTTTCGTTTCCCTTGAGTTCGAGTTACAGGGGTTCTCTGGGTTCTACTGTAAATCTGCTCAAATTCTCCTTCGATACAATAAAATAAACAACTGACGGTAATTGTAATTTGAAATAAGACACATCTCATATCCGAGTGACTTATAAGTAGCTCATCCGTAATCCCCGGGCCCGGGGGGGAGGGGTAACTGCCATGTATGGTTTATACATTCAATAGGCATGTGCCATCATTAGGCGTATTTCAGGTTTTCAAGGAGTTTAGTTGTTGGCAGTTGCAGTGACACTTTCCCGCCAAAAAATTCCTAAGGTACCCCTTCCCTCTCCGAGTCCTTGATATTGCTGTCAGTGTCAAGTTAGAATAAAAGCTTAGGCGTGATCTCGACTGTAAATATTTCTTTGTTTAACTCTCTTTCAGCTACATGGCAAAAGGTTAATGTTGCGCCAGTGTGTTTTGGAGCCAAAGATAATCAATTCGGCAGGTTTCACGTTCCACCTGGAAGGCTAGCCGCTATAAAATTGGTTCATCTATACGGTTACGTGTCCTGTTACACTCCAGGTAATCGATGGTGGTCCTACTGGGGTTGTGGGGAGAATCCACGGAGCGGGTTAAAAAATCAAGTTAACGTTGTCATAACAACCTCAGCCAATCAGGATATACTACCGCCAAGCGAGTTCCTCGGTGATAAAAAAGTATTGAAGAAATTAAAGTGGCACAAGATCCCGGGATTTAACTCCCTCTCGCCGGAGCTTGTTCTGTCAGTTATGTCGACTCCTTACTGGATAGCGGACAACCACGAATTACGCGTGTGGTACGGTGAAGACTTGATGAATTCAAGCGAAGAAGACAACGGAGGAACAGTGTGCGCTGATGTCTATGCTCTTTTTGTGTGACTGAAGAGATGCAATTGTTGTCTCTTTCCTGAGGACTTGACATGACTAATGGCCGAATAAAAGAATATTTTAGCATTCCTTAAATTTCACGTCGCAGAATCAGCCAGGGAGGTTCTGATATTTCCACCTAGAAAACTTCATGCAATGAAAAATGTCTGGAAAACATTCTTCATGAAGCTGTTCCTACAAAAGATCTCCGTGCGTACATCATTTACCCTCTTCTTTTTATCTCTCATGGTCTGTCTGTTGAATAGTGGAAAACAATTTATTCCATCTCTCTACTTGTAGTTCACAGAATAGATCTAGGTCAAATGCTCCTCACGCCACTTATGGCATGACTATCTAGTAAATATGCATATTTTGATAAAATGCTATTTTGAACGGTTTGCTTCTATCATTGATCATGAAAATTGGACTACTAACGAAACTTAAGGGCTTAAGCAGTATGATACATTTTAGAAGCTCAAATTTTTGTCACGTGATTTATAATTGCAAATTAACGGTCAAAGTATTTATTATAAAATGGGGAAATGATAATGAAAGCGGGACGAGCAACTAGTTCTGTTAGGTATTTTTTTAGAGGCTATTAACCCTCGGATGCACAGCGGGGGGGGGGGGGGGGGGTTGGTTGCGACCCTCCCTAAGGTTTTTCTGCTTTTTTCCTGGACGATAAATCATCAGCACAAAAAGTTTACTTTAGCTGTTCGTTTATCCTTCGTGTAAGTTTTGTGATGGAAAGTTACTATGGTTACGAGAAATGACGTCATAAGTAGCAGGTGGTCAAGCCATTTTGAGTAAAAGTGCATGTTTTTTCAACTTCTTATACCAAAAAAAGTAAAACTAGTGTACAAAATCCGAGATGGCGACCATGTTTGGTGACGTCACAGACCTGCAGCAACGCCACTATTCATAAAATATAGCTCGTCTTGTAGAGTAGATCAAAGGCTTTCCATTGAAGCCAAAATCGTTTAAAAATATTGCAACAGTCAAAAACCCAGGGGGGTTTCCATTCATTCCCCCCTTGTACCACTGTGGGGTATGACTTTGCGTGTACGTCCAAGGGTTAAAAAGTTTCTGAAAAATTCGCCTTGTATGAGTGTTTACGTCATATAGGAATAGGTGAATAACGGAAAAAGGGTCACATTTCCAATCGTACCAGGCGAATTAACGATTTACACTGGTGGATGTGACATTTTGGTGGTGAAAATTCCTAAGATTAAGGTTTGCAACAATTCCCCGTTTCGGAGAACGTGTTTTGTGACGTCAATGACGAAGCAATGTTACGTGTTATTTGAAATCACGTTTTTCGTTTTTTTTTTCATTGAGCTACATTTGCAGTTCACTTTTCAGGATCACTAATGGAAGCAAACAGGTCAAATAAGCAATTTACAAAATATGATTATTTAATTAGGTGTAGTCATGCCTTAAGTGGCCTGAGTCCCAACGCTCGTCAAACCACGAGCGGAAGGAAAGTTTAGTTTTTCACTTCAAAGTTTTAAAATTTTTCACATCATTATTCTCGGGTGATCACATGAGTTAACAATCAACAGCTTGATGCTCGACTGACACTCTCAGTCAAATTATATTCTAACGAAACACTTGTATCCCCAGACCATATTGCAAACCAATGACCAATGCATGTGAACGAATATTTTACCAAAATTTGCCCGACTTTTGCTAAAACAATCCAGGCTGCCATTATTTTGAGCTACTGTGTGTTTATCTAAAGAGCGGTGGGCAGCCTTCAGAAATGCAGTCTATTTTACAGCACTTGACACCTCGGGCTAGTAATTGGCAGAAATCAGGACTGGTTCCATGAGAGTAACAAAGGTACTCTGTCCGAAAAACATTAACTGTTCCGAGCACTTCAGAATGACTCCACGTCAAAAGCAAGGAAAGTTCCTTTGCAAACTCTAAACAAAAAGTGCAGAAGAAACTCCGCTTGATGCAGGACGCGTGGTACGGCAAGAAGGCCAATAAAATCTAGAGCTACGCAGACATCCATTACGGCAAGCGCTTCATGATGCCTTGAAGACTGTTTAGTAAAGACCACAGCAACTGCCTCCTCCCGCCCTCCTCGGTACAGATGGGACTCAACTGCTGACTGAGAAGAAGAAGATCTTGGAGAAACGGGTTGAAATATTGATCAGGTCCTTAACCGCCCTGCTCAAATCAGTGATGATACCATTGCCCGCCTACCTCAAGTGGAGTTCAATCAGCACCTTGATAAGCTGCCCACCTTGAGAAGTCCAAAAGGCCATCAAACAACTCTCACCTGGCAAAGTGCCAGGACCAGACGCAATCCCCGCTAAAGTGTACAAAGCAGGTGTCGCAACCATGATGCAGAAAGTGATAGAGGTATTCCAATCTATGTGGAATGAAGGAAAGGTTCCACAACAGCTCAAAGATACCAGCATTGCCCGTATCTACAACTGAAAAAGGCAACTGCCAGTCTTTTGCTGGCAAAATCTTGGCCCTCGTTCTGCTGAACCGCTTCATTCAACATTTTGAGCAGGGACTCCTCCCAGAAAACCAGTGTGGTTTCCGCTCAGAATGTGGAACTGCCGACATGATATTCGCTGCACGCCAGTTCCAGGAAAAATGCCAAAGGCAGAATAGCCACCATTTTGTGACCTTCGTTGATCTGACCAAAGCCTTCGATACGGTGAGAAGAGACGGCTTGTGGAAAATAATGGAGAATTCTGGCTGTCTCAGCAAGTCCATAACGATCGTCCAACAGTTTCACGATTGCATGATAGTTAAATTTCTGGATGACAGAGACGAGTCAGAGGCCTTTCTAATTACGAAAGGCGCGAAACAAGGCTGCTTTCTGGCTCCGGCACTCTTTACAATGTATATTCTCGGTCACACAGATTGATTCCTTCCGTGACCGCCAGAACGGAATACCGGTCAGATACTGGACTGAAGGCGGGCTGTTCAACCTCAGACGCCTGATGGATGTCATAAAGGTGAAAGAGACCGTCATCAGAGACTTTTTGTTTGCTGCTGACTACATGAAATGGACTGCTTAACTCAAGGCTTTGACAACATCAGCCTTACCAACAGCACCAAAACTGAAGTCATGTATCAGACTGCACCTGGCCGAATGCAATAAGGATCCGATTAAAGTTCGTGTCCGAATAAAAGCAGTCGAGTCCTAGTTCTTATTCGGGTCCGATTGGAAGAAATGGGACCCGGTATCCCAGAAAACGACAAACATCCCGTAACCTTCGGAAGACTCCTTTAGAATGTCTGGGAGCAGAAAGGCATCAGCCTCCCAATTAAGCTGAAGAGTCTACCGTATAGTAGTACTGAACACTCTCCTAAGCGCCTGCGAGACCATTAGCTGCCTCCGCAAACTTCTCCACATAAGTTGGAAGGACAGAAGTCCTGACACGGAGGTCTTAGAAAGGGCCGCAATCCCCAGCGTTCACATCCTCCTACAAAAAGCCCAGGTTAAATGGATAGGCCATGTCACCAGCATGCCTTGCAGCCGACTTGACTACTAAAGCAGCTTCTGTATAGAGAGCGTTTCCAGGGCAAGTGCTTGGTTAGAGGGCAGATAAAAAGTTTCCAAAACTGCCTTGATCTGGACGTTCGACCTCAGTACTTGGGAGTCACTTGCCCAGGACCGTCCAACTTGGCATAGCAAAGTCACCAAAGGGGCCCGTGCAGGCAAAAAACCGAGCGACGCAGAAGAAACTCGCCTTGCGCAAAGCTAGAGCAATGACCACCTCCACTGCGGCACCCACACACTCAAGTCTAATGCAGTGTGGCCGAGCCGTCCTGGCTCATATTGCTATTGCTATTGGCCATCTTTGGACCCTCCACCCTAGTCTAAAGTCTGACGTTATAGCCATCTTCGACTTTCGAAAGACAAACAACAACAACAATCCAAAGGTCAGATCGTTCAAATCCTAAAAGCGTATCAGCCTTGTTCTCATCCAAAGTATTTCAAATCCATTGGAATAGATTTATTTTTGCAAAACCGTTTAGATAAGTCGCCCCAGTGATTTTCTGGTGTATGAAAGATAGTAGCTAAATGTACAACAGGCTCCTGCCTGCGCAGGAACATGGAACTACGACCGATTTATATATAAGGAGTATCTGTGATCTACAACATTCAAGAAAATAGTCTATGCTGGCAATAAATGAATTCAATACTTTCAACTGATCACCAGTTTGGTTTAATTTGCGTTTGTTTTGTTGAACTTCACAAAATATCGAGCTGATTTCCTAGATCTTAAAACTCAAGATTTTGATACTGTGGATAACGACATTTTACACATACAGTTACTGTGCTTTAACTGTCTCTTTTTAACAAATCGTAAGCTTGGTTCATTAACAAATCGTAAGCTTGGTTCACCAAAGCGTCATGTGGCCCGTGAGACGTATTTGTATGACAATGAAATATGCTCACATTACATCGGTTTCAATTAATTTGCATTGGTTGCCTGTTAAGATAAAAAGCATCTGAATTTTATGATTTTACTGCTTTCTTATAAGGCAGCACATGGCTTAACTAGACCTCCTCCAGGCTCACGACCCAGTGAAGAATTCGCGATGGGCCTCAAGGAACCTGTTGGTTATTCTACAATATGAATTGGAGAGCTGTTGACGACGCTCGATCGTAGCGGCCTACGTTACTACGTTATGTTACTTCCTTTCCCCCCTCTCTCCCCCGCATGCTTTGGAACTCTCTACCTGATCTTCAGCCTGCGACTAGGCTCTCTGGGGCTTTGAGTCGAAGAAGAGAAAAAGGAGAGTTTTTCTAAGCTGTCACTCTCTCTCAGGCTATCGGATCATGACAAGAAAAGTCGATAGTCACTGGTAAAACTCTTGAAAAAGGCTCGTTTTCAAGAAAGCTTTTTATGGTGACTTTCAAATTTTTGCTGATTTTGTGTCTGTTTGCTGTTTTATTTTTATTTTTATACTTATTTTCGCTACCACTGAATGATTGCATACCGGTACATACAGAAGCACTTAATTTGAGGGCTAATGTATTTAGCACGAAAGTACTAATCCTGGACTAAATAAGGACACATCTTAGGCTATTTTACTTGTACATCCGAGCCACTACGCAAAGGCCTTGCCGTTTGCACAGCAATTGAACTACCATCATTTCTCAGTTTTTTTAAGACCCTGGGTATTGATACGCCCTGGAAATCAAGCCCGCGACCGTCCGATCTCGCTCTGCAGTCAAGCGCTCTACTGACTTCATGAGCTACTCCTGCAGTAGTCATACAATGATCTGATTTGATAGTTCATAACTGAAACCTGAAAATCCTGACCTCAAAAATCCATTAAATAATACTTAGTCGCATGCATATTCATAAGTATTTGCTTGCTACAGAAGTTTGATAGAAAACATGCGAAAGGCAAGTTGACAGTTTGGACCCCCTGGAACTATCCCTGAGAAGCCTCTTTGAATTTTCTTCCCAACGGTCCTAGATTGGTGGCACGATTCACGTCGCTTACGCAGCGATGAAGCTGACTCTGGCGTTCGTTTTCGCTTTTTCTCTAGAGGGCGTGTTGACCATGTTGGCCCAGTCAGACTCTGATAAATAAATGGCAATTTCGTACTGCAAAACTCGTCAAAAGTACAAATTATGCTAGCAATGATGTTTTTTCGGAAAATAAGTGAAAATTTAAATGCCCCCAAAACATTTTGCCCAAAAGTTATGCTAGCACAATCTATCAAAGCCTATAGACAATGGAGGCACAGTAGGCGCTGATATCTACCCTCTCTTTGTGTAAAAAGAGACCTCAAGAGATGCAATTTAGCTACCTTTACCATGAAACTGAAAATTGTAGGGGAATGAAAGAATATTTTTCAACACCGTAAATTAACTTGTGTAAATTTACATGACTCGAACTCCTTTAAAATTTTCATTAAAACAAAGAAAACCACCCCATAACCCATAAACTATGAAACAAAATAATAAACATAAGATTTCTTTTTATTTATTTCAATGACAGAAAGTTCCTATTAAAGGCAATTTAACTCCAGGGTTCCCTTCTCGAAGCACAGCCATTATCCCCATTCCAGAAAATATAGGTGGAGTGGGTACTAGCTTTCGGCGCAACGATTTCTGGGATCGTTTGGTTGAACAAGCTCCACTTGTGGCTCTTTGAAGGTTGCCTTGAATAGCATCGACCAATCACGACTACCGCTTGTCCACCCAAAGGATCTCCGACAGTTAAATCTATGCGCCATTGAATTGGGGAATTACTCATTCTTTGTTCTTATATTCCTAGACTTTCACTCAACTAAACAGGGACTGCCATTGGTTGATTCTTGGTCACGTGGCCTTGACTAAAATCAAATGTATCTCGATCGTGATACATTGCAGCACGTGATCAAAGCATGGTGGAAAGTGGCGTGACAGAAGGCGGGAAAAACACTGCCAGGTCCTGCCACTTTCCTTTATCGTGAATGAACACAACAACACAATCACGAAGCCCAAAGCTAAAAAAGCAATGATTTTTAAAGTTATCCCAGAAGTTCCCAGAAGAAAAACAACAGCTAGTAGTAGAGGAAAAAGATGCAGATAATATAAGGAAAGGACTTTAGTTTGTAAATCATTCATTCAGTGGTTTTGAGAATTAAATTTGTGTTGTTATAACTACCGAGTCGACTATTTTGGTTCGCTCTGGTTATTCTTTTGTTGCTGTTGAGGTGAAAGTCTAGAAATATAACAAAACACTTAATGTCAGGTCCCTCGGGAAACCAGTTAGTTTTGTTTTCCCTCTCGGGAAAACAAAACTAACTGTTTCCCTTGGGATCTGACATTAAGTGTATAATAATGGCGTTTATGTGGTGACCGAAAAGTCGAGGCATTGTATCGTTAGTTTTACTTGTTTATTAATTTGTATTGGCTGTTTAACTTGTCCGATAACAACCTTCTTACAAGCGGACATACAGGTCTAATTGGAAAGGTATTCGGGTGTTACAACAGTTAAATTGACCACTAAAAATAAGGGCAGTTAAGAAGCAATGGGCACAATCAGTTTGGTGCATTTTAGGGTGCGCTTGACGTTGTTGACGAACCATTGACCCGATTAGTACCTACTTCTTTGAATGTCACCATAGGATTGGCGTAATTGAAGCTAACCGCCTTCTGCAAATTTCGCCGTACATCACCCCCTTGCATATTCGGTCCCTCTTGTCAAGATAATACTCACAGTATCTAGAAAACTCTTGATAAAATGTCGCTAAATTTACCATTTTCGCCACTTCCTCAGTGCTACCTGCAATTCTGGACATATTGCAAACTTGTTGACGTCCGCATCAAAAAGAGCTGTCACAGGCGTCTATGAATTCCGATCTACCAGTTGCTATTCGATCGTACACGATTCGCATCTTCAATATAGCGATGAAGTTGGCTTTAGTCTTCCTGTTTGACCTTTCTTTTGGCGTTTTCACACTTTTGGGCGAGAAAATCCCTCAACAGGTAGAAGACAGCGTTGAAGAAGGATCTGCAATGAAGAATGATAAAGCCAAGATAAATTGCTGCCGTTTTGGTTCGCAAAACAGCGTGAAGAGAGAAGCCGGCTCAGGTTGGTTGAATTGTGTTACTGTCAATTCTTGGATTCTTCAGTGTCTTACGATAGTCAGATAGTAAAATGATCACAAAAGTCTATCGACCGTGCGTGAAGAAACTCTTTTACTCTTTTTGCTCGGCTTAGTCTACTTCAAGCATTTCTTTGATTGATTCCAGCCGTAAAAGAAGAGTGAGCAAAACACGGGGCGGGAGGAGTAGTCTTTAAAAGCGAGGTTCTGAGCCTGGTGGATCAGGGTAGATCTTGTGGATCTACCGTTTCGGTGATGTCATAAATAAAAATAGGTTAAAAGAATAGCCTAAGTAATCCGTCAATTTCCCGAATAATTATTTATTTTGTTGGGTAATGAATAGACAGATTGATTTACGCAGAATAGAGTTTGATTCTACGGGTTAATTAATGGTAATGTGTATCATGAAGTGGTATTCTCTGCTAATTACCTATCATCGTAAAGCTACCCTTAAACGCAAACTGCTTTCTCTTGTTTTAAGCCCGCGTTACACAATGGTCAGCGGTCAGCGTTTTTTATGAGCCTGCAGTCAGCGGTTTGGTTGCGTGGAGTTGCGTGAGATCGCTCTTGGAGGTGGAGTCACGTGATCAGGTGGCGTGGGAATCGCGCTTGGTTGCGTGGAAGGGGTGGGAATTTCTTCGGAAAAGGCTGGACCTCTTCGGAAAGGGTCTGAAATGGTCGGGACAAAGTTGCTATGACTATAAAAGTGGTTGACTGACTCATGTATCATTAATTAGCATAGGATGATTAGTAGGCCGTTACTCATTATGTAGTTCTTTTGATCTTATTTTAGTCAACTCTTGTCAAATCGCCCACATGTGGGAGTAGAATTTCTGTCCCCTCATACGGACCCTCACGAGAGCACGCATGCACATTACAACAGGACGTTAAACACTTGTCATCACATATGTGGGACTAGAATTTCTGTTAACTTATGCGAATATTTACTTAAGTACGCATGCGAACTTTGGTGGAAAGATATTTACCAGCATTTTATTAACAAAAGAAACCCAAGTCGTATTTATGTGGAAGTGAATTTTATGTCCCCTCATACACATTGAAACATCTTGTCAAAAAAAGACGTACCCAAAACGTGTTTGTACGAAGAGGCTAACCTGTAGTAGTAACATCGGATAGTAAGTATGTGCATTTTAACGTCAAAACACGTACCAAAGACGTTTTCTTACAAAGCCGCCAGCGTGTGAGGTTGAGCATGTATTGTCAACCTTCACCTGCATTTGAGAGATAAGCAATCGTCACATCAACCTCAGAGTCTACAAAAACCACACCCACACCCGACATTCACTGCGCACTCAACGAAATACAATTGACTGATCATGATCTACTCACAGAACTCAAAAGTACTCTCTGTTTACTCAATGTTGCTGGGAGCTACTCTTTAATAACTCAGAGTTGCTCTGCGTTAGCTGCAAAGGGGCTAGCAAACTACTCTGGCTCTGAGTATAATTAACCAGTTAATTGGTCGATGTCTCGCCCGGAAAGCTCTATTGACTCACAGCAATGTTGCACATTGGTTGCCCAAAATTGCCCTCACCATTGAACAGATGAGAAAGAATTATTCCAACAAATTTCTGTTCAAAGTAATTGATCATCATTTCTCAACCTGAAATTTCCCAACTTTATTAAGCGCAATATTACAACTGAGTATGGAAATTGGCTCCTGACGTTTAGTAACATATGAAGTCAGTCATTGCAGATCTTATTTAAAAATGTTTCAACTGATCAAGTGTTCAAACTTACGCAAAACTTTCTCTTTGGTGCCTCATATGTTAAGTTGTCGTCTTCAGTCGATGTGTCTTTGGGAATATCTTTCAGGTCAAACAGACTGTTCAAAAGTTATTTTCGCTTACTGACGGCAGCTTCGACAGCCTCCGTATATTCCATTTCATTTTCTTCCATTAAGCTAAGTAATGTTCTCATAACATTTTGTGCATCTTAGGTTATGTAAATATAAGTGTCGTAGCTTTTTGCGGTAAACAGGCAACACTGTATGGATGAATGAGAATTATTCCAACAAATTTTTGTTCAAGGGTCACTTGCGTCGGTCCCAAGGGAATTGAGGTTCCACTGTATTTAAAGGGCCTTTGCTTAAATTTTTTTGAACAGACGCACCTTATGGCTGTAGAATTTAATTCCAACGCTAAATAAAACTCATAAGGAGACGTCTGGTTAGTGGGTTTATGAGTGGTACCACTTCTTAAAGGGAGGTATATCTTTTTAAAATGGTATATAAAAGGGTAAGGAGTTGGATCCTTAGACAGCTCCTCTTTGGTAAAACTTTACTAAGTAGTTCCCTGGGGGAGTAGCCTCCGAAAATTACCTTCACCCTCTCGCGAAATGCAACTTGGGTTTGGAAGAATGCTCTCAACTGAGACAGCTGTCGCACTTCTCGCTGATGAGAGTCTCATGAATGCGAAAAGGGCCCAGTCGTGGGTTCCATGTTCATCGACCTGAATAAGGCTTTTGACACAGTTAACCACGACATTTATATTAGTAATAAATTAAATTATTATTACGTATGCCATGAAAGCCTTCCAAAGCTTAAGGACTATTTCTCGGAAAGAAAACAGCTGATCTGCATCAATTCTCAGTCCTTTGAAGAGCTTGCCATTACTTCTAAAATGCCTCAGGGTTCCATCTTTGGACTCCTATTGTTTATTATTGTCAATTCAGTGTACTGAATGGTTTAAGGAACATAATTTCCTGTTTGCATAAGCGGTGAATATTTCTTTTCTCTATTTTCTTTCAGTGCGCTGGCGCAAGCTGAATTCGTCACCAGTTTGTTTTGGGGCCAAAAACAACCACTTCGGAAGATTCTACGTTCCAATGAGTAGATTGGCTGCCATTAAGCTCGTTCATCTGTATGGATACGTGTCCTGTGATACACGTCACACCTCTAATTGGTCTTACTGGGGCTGCGGTGACAAGATGCAGGCTCAAGTCAGCGTTACCATAACAACCACTGCCAATCGGATTCTTCTGCCACCGAAACAATTCCTCACGATTCCTTCCTTAGAGTGGTACAAGATTCCCGGATATAACTCTGTCTCGCCAGAGCTGATCTTGTCAGTTCTGTCGACTCCCAACTGGATATCTTCAGAGCAGGAATTACTCTTGTGGTACGGTGAGGACTTGGTGAATTTTAGCGAAGAAGACAATGGAGGAACAGTATGTGTTAATGTGTATGCTCTCTTTGTTTGAAAGGAAGCAGTTATTTCCCGGCGTTGTTCGACTGGATGGAAAAAATGTCATGAAGAAAAGGAAAATTAAGGAATGAAAATGTGAAACGTGCAACCATCGAGCTATGGACGCTTCTTGATTATTGAAAAGTATAATATGCAAAGGAAGCATTCTTACAAATTAAGATTACCTCTCTCCCCATGTCCTGTTACCATTTAAACTGATATCGATCATTGCTTGATTTCTTCTTACTCCCAGGGTCAATAAAACAATGGACAAAACATGTAGTTTTAACATTTACGTTAATGTATGAAATCCTATGGTGTGTCTATTGAAATAAGTGAATTTGTTTTTAAAAGAAAAAAAAAGTTTATGCTTAATGTGTCTAATCAACGTTGGCGAAAGCAAGGCATTTAGCCTCTCTGTTCACTGCGACAATAAAGTTAGAAAACATTTTTCCCTCCTCATCCTTCCGTTTTGGTGCACTTTACTCTTCCGGATGGCAGGTGTACCCTCACCTTTGCTGGGATAATCTTCTTGTCGGTCTGTATTTTCATAGCTTTACACATGCTTGGATCAAATAAACGGCCATTCGGTGGCCAAATTCATTCCAAAGTAGATTTGTAATTATTTGGTATACCAGCAAACAGAACTCACCCAAAGCCGGACTCCGATAATATCAATATTTTCGATGTCTAATCCGCTAATTAGGCGAGGGAAATTATCAGAATTTGGACAAAACACAAGTGAAATTTTCCCCTAATTTTATTAGTTTACCATTTAATTAGCTATTGATAACACGGATGACAAATTGGGCTCACAGTCGTGTTTTTAATTTTTTTTAGCTTGTTTATCGTATCGAGAACTCCACGCACTGCGCAAAACACGAAAAATTTGGCTTAGGTTAATGCGTTCCTGAATTTTGCGACTAAGGGTATAGAGCGACTTTACTCTTCCTCAACCCGTGAAACAGTATGTAACACAATAAGGTGCCAAATAGATACAAGTCAACAAAAGAAACTGACAATGAAATTAGTATAGAGTGCCCTAGTACTCCGTATTTGGCTACCATCTATTTCGGTCACTCATTGGTGATGTGCAAGGCAACGTTGGACATGCATTGTTTAGTCAGAAATGCGAGAGAAGAAGAAGAAGAAGAAGAAGAAGAAGAAGAAGAAGAAGAAGAAGAAGAAGATACTTTTATTTAGCTAGGGTAACTCCTACGGTTACAAAAACTGATATCCTTAAAGACCCTATATAAAAAAGAAATATAAAAATTTGTTAAAAATACTTATTATTCATTCAAAATATTTTCCCGATTCTGATTGGCTAAAAGCACCCTTTAATTCACCATAACCAGTTACTAATGACCAAATGTGGAAGAGTTTTGTGTTTAACGAGGAAATGACGTCAAAAATGCAGCGTTTTCGCAGGTTAAGGCACCGTTAACCGAGAAGACCTGGGGACGAGGTTGAGTTGTTTTTCTTGTGAACTTGAAATATGGCGGACACTTCACTCGTTTCAAGAGTAAGAACTAGGCGAAAAAATAGCTAAAAACATGGCAAGAACTGCAAGAAGACAACTCGAAGGGCGACATCTGCTATTTGGAGAATATTTGCGGAGCTGCACAAACCTAAAGGTGCACTATCGAAGATGAACTTAACATCGATGGATCGATGGAGGTAAGCATGTTTTAGCCATGTTTTTAAACTAGGAATTATTTTGAATGAATAATAAAACAATTATTGAATTCGGCTTTGGTATCATATGAAGAATTATGGAGATCTCGGAGGGTGTTATCCGCCTCGGCCTACGGCCTCGACGGATAACACCCTCCTCGATGTCCATAATTCTTCATAAGCTACTCAGCCTCATTCATTAATTGTTAATTAAAACTAGTCCTGACTAAGCTAAATATAATTACAAACTATTAATAAAAACTACAAATTAGGATTAAATACTTCACATCCACGATAATAAAGGTAACTTCTTTATCAATTCCGCCAGGAGACCAAAATAACATCATACTAACCATTTTCCATATTGAGCCTCCATCAGTTCACTTATGTCCAGGATCGATCTTGTTAGCAAAAATTTTCTAGCAAATTGTTTTCGCAATTCATCAGGTTGCTTACCACTGTTTCTTTGAATTTAAAATTGGCTGTGCGTCATTCATATTTGAAAGGATTTATCGATTATTTAATGGCACACCCTTAAGCCCAAAACGAAAGCGATGGAAATATCTGATACAACAACAACAAGCTTTATTTGCAGGACCATACAAGTACATACAGTAATGCAAAAGCTATTTATAATCATTTTTAAGAATAAGAACTAAAATTTAATCACTGGCCAATTATACTACTTTGTTAATAATTCCTCGCGAAAGTCAAAGCAAGATAAAATATATTTCCTGAATTGTAAATTAATATGGTAATTAGATGTGTTCATCAGTTCATTGATCAAACCGTTCACAGGTAACTTGGTAATATTTGGAATCAGAATCTTAACTTAATTGTGAAAGTTATTTCTAATCAAAGCCCATGAGTATTTAGAACAATTGAAAGGAAAGACAATTTTGTCTTCTATTTGACTGGATCAACAAAAAGGGCAATTCCTATTATCTCTGGTAGTTTGATTGTATGTACTAAGTTCTATCATTAGTTTGTGGTTACTTGTTCGCAGTTTTACTAATTTCTTTCTCTCAGCTGTTCTTCTCGTTACGGCTAAGTAATTAAAAGTGGTATGATCGCCTTTAAAAGATCTGAAAAATTCTAGTCTTGCGAGTGGTGAAGGGTGTTTTGCCAATATGGTATACATTCTTATTTTAAACGTACGAAGTTTTTTACTGTGAAGGTATCGAACAAATCAGTGTTGAAGTCAGGTAGGTTGAAATACTCTGACATCTCCATCAAAGGAGAGCGAAAGCTACTCTTACCATTTCAGTATAAATCAAATGGCTTTAAAAAAAGATTGCTCAACGAAAGATGACTTAATATATACAATGTACTTAAGGATTTTTTGATTGATAGTGATATTTAAAGGTAAGCGACCAAGTTCAGTTTTACAAGCAAAATTAGAAGCCTTGTTGCTTACCTCTGAAAAAACGTTTGCAAAATTGGAGGTGTGTCTTTTCGATTTGTGAGCTGTCCCAGGTCTTAAAATCTGGTTTGGTATACATGCCCCAAATTTCACTATTATATGTCAGAATAGAAGAGATTGTCGTATCAAATATTTTACAAGCAAGAGATGTTCTTAGTTTGCTGAGATTCGTATGTCGTCTCGTGCTAAATAGGGCATGAAGGGCTTTTTCTTTGATATTTTCACGTGCGCGGTGACTGACACAGAAATTTCCTGAAGAGGAGATTCGAGTTCCTAAATAAGTGTATTCTTGTACAACATCAACAATTTGACCATCTGTGGAAAGCGAAGTTCAGCATTTTTCCTAGCACGTTTCTGAAAGACCATGATCTTAGTTTTCTTTAGGTTGATTTTACATCATCCACGAAGAACAGTGGGAAGACAGCTTATCAATGAAGGCAATTTTGTAATCTTGTTTAAGAAAATTTAATTTTGCACCGTTTGGCAAAGCAAAAGGATCAGATAACGTATTTTCAAATGCGGAAGGCAGGTCGTTTATATAAAGATTAAAAAGCAATGGACTTAATATACAGCCTTGCCGCACACCTCTTGGATAACGGAAGGGTCGTGTTTGCTTTTGGGAAATTTTGATTGCGCTTGTAGAGTTGAAATATTTAACAATTAATGAATTCGGCGGATAGCACCCTCCGAGATCTCGATAATTCTTCATATGATACAAAAACCGAATGTGATAATTGTTTTATTATATTATTCGTTCAAAATAATTCCTAGTTTAAAAACATAGCTAAAACAAGCTTACTTCCATCGATGTTAAGTTCATCTTCGATAGCGCACGTTTAAGGTTGTTCAGCTGCAATAACGTTCTCCAAATAGCAGATGTCGCCTTTCGAGTTGTCTTCTTGTTGTTCTTGCCATGTTTTTAGCTATTATCTCGGCTAGTTCTTACTCTTGAAACGAATGAAATGTCGGACAGTTTTTTTTTTCAGAACTAAAACAACTCAACCTCGTCCCCAGGTCTTCTTGGTTAACGGTGCATTAACCTGCAAGAATGCTGCACTTTTAACGTCATCGGTTGATTAATCGCAAAATTCTTCCAAATTTGAATCATCAGTAGCTGGTTATGGGGAACTATGCGTGTGCTTTTAGCCAATCTGAATCAGGGAAATATTTTGAATGAATAATAAATTAATGCTTTTAATCAAGTTGTGAAAACACCCACTAACACTAATTTGCAGTAACTTATGCAGGAGCCCGACATGCCAGATCTAGTCAAAAGCTTTTTTGAAACCCACAAAGCAAGCATACATCTTTTCCTTGTGATTATGAACGTACTTAGCTATCAAGGTTCGGGGTGCAAATACGTGTTCTGCTGTGCAGTTATTTGGCAAAAGCCAATTTGAAATTTGTGAAGGTGCACCTGCACCTACACCTGACGTTGCAACCCTCCCCCTCCATTTTATTTTGTTTTCAGCTTCCCTTACGGCATGGCAAAACTTCAACCCTGTCCACTCAGCGATGTTGTTTTCCCAACGCTTCTTTTGTCGGTTCTCCTTCTCCCTCCTTGCACTGTTCCTTGTAAAATCGTCTTGGCAAGCCCTGATGATATTGATACATGCCCAAACCACTTTAACATGCGTTTCTTTACCGTGGTTAAGATATCATTATAGGGCCCAATGGCTTGCCTAATTCTGTCTCTGATTGCATCGTTAGTGATGTGATCTCTGTATTAGATGCCAAGCAGTTTCCGAAAGCATCTCATCTCAGTGGCCTGCAATTTTTTCAGGATGTCCGCTGCCAATGTCCAGGTTTCGCAGGCATACATTAGTACAGAGATAACTAGGGAGCGCATTAGTCTGATCTTTGAGCTTAGAGAGATACGCTTATCACTCCAGATGGTCTTCAGCCTCGCTAGTGCTGCTGTTGTCTGTGCAGTTCTGGACAGTACTTCGGGCCTGGAACCCTGATCTGTGACGACTGCGCCCAGATACTTGAAGCTATTAAACTTGTCCAATTTTTCACCGTTGATTCTGATGTCAGTGCTGATAACATTCGCGTTATTGGTCATCAGTTTGGTCTTCTATTCGCACTGATTTCCATGCCAAAGGCTGCAGAGGTCTTATTCAGGCGATCCACCAGGTAGGCTAGCTCCTCCTCCTTTCCTGCCAGGCCGTCAATGTCATCAGCAAAACCTAAGTTGGTAATTGTTCTCCCTCCAATGCTAACTGTTCCTTGTTGATCTTCTAAAGCGTCAGTCATAATTCTCTCCAGAAAGATGCTGAAAAGAGTTGGTGAGAGTAGAAACCCTTGTCTGACTCCGACTGTAGTTCTGAACCAGTCTCCTATGTCACCATTAAGGTAGAATACACTAGTGGCCTTGTTGTAGAGGTTTGCAATGACCTGGATTAGGTTGGCGTTGATGTTATAAGGCCTCATAGTAGACCAAAGGGCCTTATGCCATACACTGTCAAACGCCTTCATGAAATCAATAAATACGTGGTACAGGCCTTGTTGATGTTGGAGGTACCTCTGGCACAGTATCCTGAGATTGAAGATCTGTTCTGCCGTACTGCGAACTGATCGGAAACCTGCCTGTTCTCCCGCGATGATTGATTCTGCCTGAGCCTTCAGCCTATTTAAGAGCACCTTCAGCAGGACTTTACTTGGGTGGAGTATAAGGCTGATTGTACGGTAGTTCTTGCACTGTGATGATAAGAGACTGGGTCCATGGTATGGGCCACTCTCCTCTCTGCCAAATCTTATTGCAAATTTTTATGCAAGGCACTTATCACGGCATCTCCTCCCGCCTGTACCAGCTCCCCTGGGATATTGTCTATCTCTGGAGATTTTCCCTTCTTGAGCGATTTTACAGCTGCTTCGACCTCCTCCCGCAAGATTGGGTATTTGTCAGTGTCGGTAACTTGTGGGACAGTCAACACCTCAGGGTCACCTACGACTGTGTGGCTGTACAGTTCCGCACAGTATTCTGTCCACCCGTTTAGAATGTCGTTGGTTTCAGTGAGGCAATTCCCGTCTTTGTCCTGTATGGTGATGGTTTTTCCTTGTTTTGTGCTAGTTAGAGTTTTAACTAGCTGATATGCCTTCTTGGTATCGTTCTTCCTGATGTGATCTTCAATGTCTTGACACTGTGCATCAATCCAAGACTCTTTTGCCTTTTTTTTGCTCTTCTTAATTTCCTGGTTAATTGCCCTGTACTTTCTTGCCCCTTCTGTTGCTTCGTGTCTCCCCTTCTTCAGTGCTCTTCGTTCGTCGCATAGATCCAGTATGCTAGTTGTGACCCACGGTCTTTTGACTGCTCTGCGTTTGCCTAAGATTTCACCAGCTGATTCAGTCAATTCAGTTCACTAGTGTGTCCACTTCTGTGTCATCTGCATCGAGCAAGATAAGTGGTGCAAATTTACCACCAATCATTGCTTGGAAGGCATCTGCAACTTGAGGGTCTTTGAGCTTCTCAAGATCAAACTTAATCCTTGTGGGGCCCTGCATTTTTATCTTCTTGAAACGCAGCCGAAAAGACATCATCACTAAATCATGGTCGCGTCCTACGTCAGCTCTTTGGAAGTTCTTGTCTTTGCGGTGTTTACACTCCACATGAAACGCCTCCTAACCATGATATAATCAGTCTGGCTATGGTATTCTCCATTTGGGCTGTACCAGGTCCATCTTTTGGATACTTTATGTTTGCCAAGTGTATTCGCCAGCACAATATGGTTGTAGCGAGCAAACTCCAGGAGCCTTAGACCTCTCTCGTTTGTCTCTGGGTTGCAGTAGCGTACACAAGTGCCTTTCCAAGTTTTGAATGCATCCTCTCCTACCTTGGAATTCCAATCGCCTTACACAAGAAGGATGTCTTCCTTAGGGGACTGGTCCAAGATTTCCTGCAGGTGGTCATAGAAGTTCTCAACTGTATCATCATCATAGTCCGAGGTAGGGGGGTAGGCCTGTATAATTGTGATGTTAAATGGACTTGCCCTTAGGCGGATGATGATAAGCCTGCTTGAAGACTGGACGGCAGCCCATGACAGTGTTTACCTGTACAAGAAATCCAACGCCGTGTTCTGTGAAGGTGAAGTGTATTTAAAGACATGTCATGTTCGAGGAGTCGTTGGTTAAACAATTTTCTCAGGCAGCTGGAGACACAGATACCTCGGTAATATGCCGGGTCATTACGCCCCTCCCGATTTATAGATTGGAGTAATAACACCACCATACCAAGTCTGAGGCATGGTACCTAGAGGAAAAATTGAATTAAATAATATGTCACATACAGGCATCATAGTATCGAGACTAGCGTTTGTCATTTCATTTCTAATTTTATCCGAAAATGGTGATTTACTACTCTTTAATTTATTTGCAGCTTTACGTACTTCGTTTTCAGTAATGGAGAAATCTCCGGAACGAGAGTGTTATGATCATGACGTTCATTTTCTTGCAACTCATTGTAAATTTTTCGGTGGGCTGGGTTAAGAGCGACTGTCAGGAAAAATCGACCAAAATCTTAATTTCGTGGCAAGAGCTGAAAAATCAGTTGCTTTCATTTTTTGTTCATGGATAACTTTTAGCTAGAGAAGAAACCTAAAGTAGATTGTTCCTGCCAAAAGCTTTTTATTTGTGAGAAAAATTAGACGATCGGTTTTCGATGTCGGAGTGCCAGACTGTCCTAATTTTTAACCTGAAATTCACTAACATTAACTTTCCTTGCGTTCGCAAACGAAGCCGCGTGGAGAAATTTGGACACTTTCCATGAACAGAAAAATTCTTTTTCTTCCACTAAAAGATACTTTCAGGGCAACAGCGAAGCTCGTGGTACTAAAAAAATTCAAGAATGAGGGATAGCTTTTCAGGATAACAAAAACTTAAGTTCGTTACTCATTTTAGACGGCAATATTTATCATGTGGTGATATATAGATTTAGCCAGGGCTAAAAGCGAAGCTCCCGTTAAAAATTTATAATTTAAATCAAGCAATAAACTTGTAATTCACAGATCAGTTAACTTTAAGGCACATTCATGTGACTTTTAAGCGAAAGGCTAACTGATTTTAGAGAAAAATAATTTGAAAGTCCAGGAGTCAAACAAATCAGTTTTAAATCAAGTTAATAGTCTCACAAGTACACCCAAAAACAGCAAGCACCTTCAATCACAGTAGATTAGCCCTTGAAAACAAATTCTTCCCAAACAAAATAACCCAGTCGCCCACCTACACCACCTTCATTTTATAAGGTTAATTCATAGTCTCTCCGACCACTCCGTTAGATAATTGGATAATTGGACGGCCCCGAAATACAATTTTATGCGACACACGATAGTCCTCAGTGGCAGCCAAAAATTTACACGTTGCATTCCTCTGTCTAAAAGGGAGGCCAAAATAAGAAATCAGGCCGGATTTTGTGTGTCCGAAAAGTTTACTTTTTGATACAAGTAAATCTTGGTGACAAATCTGGTGGCGTGTAAGCCACCCTTTTAAATACACTTTTTATACATCACGTTTGAGGTAAGCAGTACTGTGAGGCGCTTTTCTTTATCATACAGACCTCGGACAGATTTTTTTTTGCCCTATCTAAAGTTATAATTCTGCAGTTTTTCACAATTTTGCAAGACAAATTGCACTCATTCAATCAGTCCAGGACGATCGAAGGTCAGTTTGAAATCCAAATTTTAATGGTGCAGCTCATGTACATAACTTATTTCACATGCATTTTAAAAAAATTGAACTTGAGCCTGCGATCATTTGAAAAGTAATAACTTGTCAGCGGATAATTTCAAAAAAGTACTCGAACTCAATGGGTCTATTCCTGAGCGCGCGATACGGTCAGGCGGTAATGGTTAGCGGATAAACTGTTTTGACAGCTGTCAACTGATCACAACATGGATGGTCACATGGATGTACAATAACAGGCTGCAGGCTCCCTAACTATTGTAGTTAGAAAGTGTGAGATTAAACATTGGTATGCCTGTGGTACGGACGGTCAGGCGGTCGGTGTACGGTCACGTGATTGCAAATGTCTAAAGGCTTTTTAAAGTTCTGTAAGCTTATATCAAACCTGATACTATTGAAGGTCAGATCATTGTCTCGTGCATACACTAGCCGCATAAACTACGCTCGACCCTAGAAAACCTGAAAAAAAAAAAAAAAAAAAAAAAAAGGCTTACCAGTCCAGATGCAGCTCCCGGAAGGCGATCAAGTCTGAGACCAGAATCACTAGCGCCTTTTAAACCCTCTTATGCATCAAGTAAGGTGAAAAACGAAAACAATGCCATACGAAATTGGATTTCCGAGGATTTTGACAAGCGGCGCATTCCTCAACCATAAATCCAATAGATAAACCAGCCATGAATTACAGAAGAATCTTGATAGCCGCTGTATTCATTTTGTACATCCAGTGGAAAAAGACAGTTAAAAACGTGACAAGTTGGCGACACAAAACTCTGTCAGCCTCAGCTATCAGAAAACAAGTTTCCAGATGCTGCATCATTTTCCGCATGAACTCACCTGTCAAATTTTGACCAATCAGAGCATAAAAATGAAAAGAAGAGCATGACCAACGCGTGACCATGGTGAGAAGAGTCAAAAGCGACTGCCTTCCCTGCATGAATTTTCGCGTCCGAGGTCAGTTTGAAATCCAAATTTTAATGGTGCAGCTCATGAACATAACTTATTTCACATGCATTTAAAAAAAATTGAACTTGAGCCTGCGATCATTTGAAAAGTAATAACTTGTCAGCGGATAATTTCAAAAAAGTACTCGAACTCAATGGGTCTATTCCCGAGCGCGCGATACGGTCAGGCGGTAATGGTTAGCGGATAAACTGTTTTGACAGCTGTCAACTGAATAACATGGATGGTCACATGGATGTACAATAACAGGCTACAGGCTCCCAAACTATTGTAGCTAGAAAGTGTGGTATGCCTGTGGTACGGACTGTCAGGCGGTCGGTGCACGGTCACGTGATTGCAAAATTTTCTGGGATGGATAGAGCCTGTGATCAAATAAAATATTGCTGGAAAACAAAAAAAAAAAAACACGTGACCTCAATGGGTAGAAAAATGAGCCCGTGATACAGTCAGGTAGTTTGACAGCTTTCAATTGACCTTCATTAGAATGGCGAATATTTGAACAAAACGGACCGTCGACTGTGAGTGTGAGTAAGACATTTCAGTTCGGCTTGTAGTGGCGTAATGCCAGATCTGAGTCCAAGTTATTAGTTTTTGATAGTGGTCTGTACAGGTCCCATTTTGACAGCTGTCAATTAACCTTAATCTGGCTTGCGCATATAGCTTTAAACTACTGACAGCCCAGCCCTGGGAAAGTGTAGTTTCATTAATATTTTGGTAAGTGTGTTATATTATATCAGCTTATACGTAGGGGCAAAACGACTAGTTTTTCATCTGAGCCCGCGTGATGGTCATGTGACAATTGTCAGCGGATGTCTGATTTTGACAGCTGTCAATTCATCCTCATACAGATGGTTTACGTAACTGACAGGTTAGTGTCAATAATTGAGCAAGATCTAATGGGACATTTGACAACGGCTTACATGTAGTGGGTGTACGGACGGTCGGCGTTCGTACCCTACGTCATAACCAAGTTTTCTCGGATAGATAGTTTACTAAGTTTTCTTACCCATGGTGCTCCGCTGCGCGCGCACGAAGCGCGCGAGAGCTCCGCTCTAACTCCAAATTCTCGTCATGCTATTTAAATCACACATTTAGACATTCATTTAAAACATACCTAGGAATTGGCTTGGGTTATTGAATGTAATCTCTGTAAGACACCATCGAAGTTCAGGAATTTTCATGGTAGGCCGACGGTAATAGACCTTGTCACGGTTTTCGACGCCATCTTGACGAGTAGGCAAACATGTGAGAAATTACAGTGTTTGTATGAGAATCTAATGCCGAATAATTTCCGTAAAATGGCTGTTCTGAAAAAAATATGACTTATGCATCAGTCAATTCCAGCTGCGCCAAGCCCCACTACACCCCCGGGCTGACCCCCGGACATTAGCAATTTTTATGCCTTGGATGGGAAATTCCTGGGGTTGGGGACTCTTGAACTGTCAAATCCTCAGGGGCGGGGACGAAAAAGGAGGGCAAATGCCTCGTCCTCCGTCAACACTGCAACATTTCTCATTGATCGCACAGTCGAATAGTGCCGTTTTAAGAATTTTAATGTGCAATTTTTTGTTTCAATTAACGTCTTTCTTTCGCTAGGATTATAATTAAGACCTCAAGCCACGACGACAAGCACCAGTTTATATTTTAGTATTGATGTAAAATTATTGACATTAAAAATTAATAGAGCGCTGTAAAGTTATATGTTATGAGTAGTTTTACGAATATGAAAGGATTTTTTTCAAATAATATCAACAGAAATTTGATTCAATAACCAAAAAACAATGATTCACGTCTATAGCTCCCGATTTCACTGTCTGTAATTCTGGCTTCATAAGCAATGAAGAAACCCATGCATAAAATCAAGAACATGCCTTTAAAAACCTCTTAATTTTTTCCCGTCCTTGACAGATGAGCCAATCTGCTTTCTTTCCCAGTAAAATCCTCTGTGTAGTTATATGCCTATAGCAAACCGCGTGCGTGTCAAAAGCCCAAGAATGGCCCAGGGGTTGGCAAATATCCGGCCCCCGGGCAGCACAAAATTTGCAAATGCCCCACCCCCGGGACTGTCAGGGTGGTCAAATGCCCCGCAGTAGCCCGGGAGGGGGGGGATGGGCTGGGCGCAGCTGGAATTGACTGATGCATTAATGTAAACTAAAGCTACAAAATAAAGGATTGTGCTAGAAGATTTTCAGAACAGCCTGTGCTTAAAGTCCTCCAGAGGCTTGCTTTAGATTTTCCATATATTTGTCCGTAATTTTCCCCGGGACTTTCTTACAGACAAATGTATATAAGATTTTAAAAACTGGTTCTAGGTCTTCTAGCTCATCTAACGCCTTCAATTTTTTGCAGTAGAATCCTTAGGAGTGAAGCTTTAGCGAACAATTCATATATTTTTTTCAGAACAGCCGTCCTACGGACGTTATTCGACATTATTTATGCAATAGAAAACGTTTTTCGTGTTTGCATAGCCTGATATAAACACGAGAGGGGTTGGGAGAATTCGAGACAGTTATGCAAACCCGAGACGAAGTCGAAGGGTTTGCATAACTGTCGAGAATTCTCCCAACGCCTCGAGTGTTTATATCAGGCTATGCAAACACAGGAAAAAAGTTTTCTATTGCTTTTATAAAATAACTTTCCCGAGAAAAAAACGCAAAACTCTTTGTATGGCACTGATTAAAAGAGAAATTCTTACCAGTCGCAAAATCTTGTCCACGAAGTCTTGTACGCGTAATCAGTTCTTGTTTTGCAAAAAGATGCTTTGCAAAATACGGATTTTTCTCGCTTAAAATGTCAGCTTAAGCGAAGAAAAATTGACTCACCTTCTTTGTAACGATTTTCCATGTTTCAGCCGACGAAGGAACTGGTAAATAAAGTAAACTTGTCGAGTTTTGAACTCGAAAACGTTTTCAAATTCGTGCTTAAGTGATTAGCGCGCGAAAAGCCAAACAACTTGACGCCACAACCATGTTTACATACTCTCATGCAAACACTCCTCTCGGCCAATCAGAGCGCGCGTACTATCTTAGCTATTTTATAAATTCTCACACAAACACTGTAATTTCTCACGCGTTTGCCTACTCGTCAAGATGGCGTCGAAAACCGTGACAAGGTCTATTGTGCAAACATTTGCAAATTCGAAACGCACAAAAGTAGATATTTACAACCTCAGGGCTCGTTTTTTGTACTTCTTATAGGTTTTCCCATTGCAAAATTCCTTTTTTTTCAATCAAAGAGTGGGGTAAAAAGGTGAAACTGGGTGAATTTTAGCCATTTTGAGACACTGAACTCTACCAGCCGGCGACCCTGCGTGACAATCTGTTTCGTGACTGCACGTGACAAACGTACTTTTGAGGAGGCAGAGCCGTCAAAATGACAGTCACGGAAGGACGGTAATAACGCAACGCAATTCTTGAAAGAGTAACATATTCGATCGCGACATTATTTGAAGAAGAAAAAATCAAACGCGCTTTTTCTAGTTCTCACGTTTTATCGAAAAATAAGGACTTTGACAATGGTAATTCGCTAAGGATGACGAAACAGGAAGATATTTCGCATTGTTACTTTACGATCGAGGAAACTTGGAGCCGTTAAATAAGTTATTTTGGTCACGCTTCACTATTTTTACGGACTTCGATGCTTAATAGTTTGGAGGCTGCCTAAAGGAAAGCAAGCCAGTTCTCAGGTATGGTTTAGATGAATGTCTGAATGTGTGAATTGAACGAGGACCGGGAAAATTTGGAGCTATACCACAGACAACAACTACTAAATTAAAGTTTTTGTCACCGTAAAAACCTATTCTTCGTTTTTGAATTGTGTTATTTCAACGAAACTCGATATTGCTTTGAAAGTATCTTCTAGTGAAAGAAGAAGAGTTGTTCTGTTGATGGAAAGTGTCCAAATTTCTCCTTGCGGCTTTATTTGCGAACGCGGGGAGAGTTGATGTTAGCAAATTTTGGGTTGAAAATACGGCCATTTTGAGACTCCGACCATCACGAAAACTGATATTCTTACTTTTCTCGGAAATAAAAGGCTTTTTGCGAGAACAACTTACATCAGATTACATCAGATTACTTATCTACCTAAAAGCTAAAAATGAAGTAAATCGATTTTTCAACTCTTGCTATTTCCTGACCGTCGCTCTTAAGAGGCTCATGAAGAGTTTGGAAACTATTGCGGCCAATTTTCCTCCGAGATTGATGGGACATCCTTTCTTAGTGCCATCCATCACTTTGAGACATTTCCAGAAAGTTCTCGCATTTGAGTTGTCCGCAGTTTTTTCTAGATCAGAAATTTTGCCATTGAAATAATCATTCTTTTCAGAATTAAGCAATTTCTTGTATTGCGTCAGCGTATCATGATAACTGCGCACGTATATTACACGGGTCGCTGAGTTGTCGAATGTTTTTTATACGCGTATGCTTTGAGTGTGCTGCAAATAATCCACTCTCTATATTACTTTAGTTTCAATAACTATTGAGGTGGGGCCTTTTTAGTTGAAAGAAGTGACAGTTTGAAAGAATATTCTTTCCTTAAGCATCAAGCCTTTACTGGCAGATGCTCGTACACGGCCAGTGTTGTCTTCTAGACTGTTTTACTTAACAAGTGAAATAGGTAGTAAAATACTAGGCACTATTACGCATTAGTTTCATTGTCTTCTTTTGTTTACCTGTTGCTATTTTGCACTTATTAGTGGCTAGTATCTGTTTTACGGTGTCAAGTAAAATCGCTCTAATGCAGGATCCGCCTGTTAACAAGTCCACTATATAATTGTACAATTCCAGCGCTTAACGACGTGATGACGATAGTGTGCCAACATCCCTGTTGTACCGCGGAGGAACCAGCGATCAGGCGGTCCTTCGTCTTCCCATTTTGTTTGGTTCATGGATTACGTGGTTTTATGAATATTCTCCTTTTTTTTGCATATAGCAAACTTGTTTCCATCATTAATGTTCGGCACTGAATTGGCCGTGTTAGGTAAAAGAAAATTACCCTTTCTGTAAATATATTCATCCTTGTTGAAAAGAATATGTAAAATTTTGTTTAGTCTCTTGATGAATTAACTCCCAATACAGTATTCATAAATATTTAGCCAGAGGAAGAATTTGAATTTAATTTTTCTCTCCATGTCTTTTTAAATAATATTTCTCAACCTTGTTTAGGCTCAGAGTTTTTTGTTTGTTTTGCGATAAATCTGTTTTACCAAGTTCATCATTCTGTACAGCTGTCGCCGCGGTTAAAAAATAATTTTAGATGAGTAAAATAATAACAAATAGGATGAGAAAGAACCTCATGTTCCAGGATTTATCGACAGCCGCTCAGATAGGACACCCCAGTAAACAAATGTTTAATATAATCGCTCAGTGCTCCGGAACCAATCACGGCTACGATGAACGATCTACAGCCAAAGCCAATGTACTGTGAGCCGATCTTGTTTTAACACGAACAGGAGGGCCGGGGTAAAAAAAATGTGCAAGGAAGTTAAATTAGCCACACAACCAAACAGCACACTTTAGACCGAGTACGTTTTTCAAGTTGTCTACCCAGCAATGAAGTTGATTTGGGTTTTTGCTTTCGTTTTTTCTCTCGGCGCGTTGTCTCTGTTGGCGGAGAGTATTCCCCGGCAAGAAGACACCCAAGTGCTGGCGTCAAAGCAGAATGATCCCACGGTAAATGACCGTTCTGATTCGCTGAACAGGCTGAAGAGAGAAATCGCCTCAGGTTTGTTGATTGATCACCGCACTCAAAGTCCTTTGATCGATTCGGTGATCTTCTTTCTAGTTCGTCATTCCCTCGCTTGGCTCTCATTTTTTTGTACAACTCCTTCGGCCGTCGCGCTCGGCTTTCACATAGTCCGGCCCACGACTCGAGTTTTTGACAAGTCCTCGGTTTTCTCAGACTATAAATCAGATCTCTAGCTTTTCTCTGAGATATATGATTACAGTGTATCGTAACTGAATTTAACTAACTTATTGGTACTTAATTTCGTGGGTCTTTCAAACTAAACGTATTTTTGCGTTTCTCACGGTTGAGGAAAGAAATGGCGAAATGAAAGACCAAAAATTCTCACGAAATTTCAACACGCTTACCGTATTTAATACCCATGACGAATATTCAAATTACAGAAAAAAAATATATACATTAACATAGCAACAACAGGTATCGACAAAGGGGGAGACAAATTGCTAACTGGTTTTACTGGTAGGTTACATTTTCTATCTTCGGTTGAATGTGAAAGAACGTTAATTTGCAAAGATTTCACACGTTGGTTGTTCCAATATATCTAGAAATTGTAAAAAAGTCAGACAATTTGAAAAATAAAATGAAGTTGAGAACTCTTAAATCGCGAAATTTAATCATCTCAGCGCTTTTTTTTCAAATTTGCCTGTTGAAGGCCCGAAAATATAGCCCCCTGAAATACTCTCGCCAAAATCGCAAACTTTGGTACTAATAAGGTACGAAACTCCAAAGAAAGTCTTTTCACATTCTTCGTAAAGTCCCAAGGAAGGTTTGAACGAGCTTTCTTATTAACTACGCAATCTACGCTTAAAAATACCCAACCCAAGCCGATTCCATCGGTTTGAAGCTCTTTGCCTTAAACGAACATTTTTTATTTTCTTGACACTTCAGTTATAGGTTTTGACTTGATAATGATGTTTTAAAATGATTTTAATGAGCATTTCTGTTATATTTCACTTTATTGTTTATATAAGTATATAAGTGGCATTTTGCATCTTAATTTACTAGGTTCATTTTACAAGTGCAACTCTTTTTGAATTTGAAGTCAATAATGACATGAAGACATTAAAACGCCATTACACATTACAATATCGCTGATTTTTATTCTCAGTTGTTTTCCTAAAGCTTCCGTTATGGGAATTTAATATCTAGATTCTTTAGAAATTGCTTTTCCTTATAATTATCATAAACTCAAGCCTTACATATTAAAGCAGCTAGAAAACTCGCAATGCTGCGCTTGTACCTTCCTGCATCCCTCCAAAGTTACAGCCCGCTTTCTCTACTTCAATTTATCTCGGGTAAGGCAGTGAATGATACACAACTTCCTTGTTTGTATATCCTATACAGTATGTACAAAAATGTTTCAATTATTGACCTAGGGGGTGTGAAAGGTATACTTTGATTACTTGACCTTCTGCTTAAAGCGGGGGTTCTAAGCGTTTTTAACAAATATAGAGACTGTTGTGTGTATTTCATCGAGAAGTCTAAAAAAATTCCAAGAGGATAATCAAATTTAATTTCAAATTAAAAATCAATTGTTCTTTCAGCTGGCTGGCGCAAAGTAAATAAATGGCCAGCATGTTTTGAAGCAAAAGGCAGCCAGTTCGGAAGATTTTACGTTCCCGGGGGAAGGTTAGCGGCCATAAAGCTGGTTCATCTGTACGGATACGTGTCTTGTCACGCTGCTGGTCCAACTTACTGGTCCTACTGGGGCTGTGGTGACAATCAGTGGAACGGGATAAACACTCAAGTCAATGTTGTCATCACAGACAAAAGCAACCACATTCTACTCCCACCAATTCAGTTCCAGAAGATCAGCAACTTAAAGTGGTACAGGGTTCCCGGATATAACTCCCTCTCACCAGAGCTTGTTCTGCACTTCTTTACGTCTCCCAAATGGGTCCATCCTAACCAAGAATTACGCGTGTGGTACGGTGAAGACTTGGTCAACATAAACGGAGATAACGGAGGAAAAGTGTGCGCTGATGTCTACGCTCTCTTTGTGTGACTGAAGAGATGCAATTGCTGCTTTTTCTAAGGGTTTTAAAAAATGTAAAGGATCAAAGGGAATTTTGCTATACAATCTTTCTCACTTGGCTCAAGTTTGACGTGTGAACTGTGCTCGTTTCGTCTATCAATTCTTCGTTTTCACTGTCACGCCATTAAAAATAAAAACGAAACCATTCAATACAGAAAGTCCAGAATCTAGGAAATAGAAGAAGATCAATTTACAATAGACCTAGCCAAAAATCAGGTCTCTGCCATATTTCGTGTGCGAGTTATTCAGAAAGATGTTTTACCCAAATTTGCAAAGCTTTGTATGAAGACGCCATGTTGTTGTCCCTTTGAGGGGTACAAATATGACCACCGGAAACCAAAAGACACATTAAGTCATCGCTTGAGGAACTCATAAAGTTGTAAATTCAAGCGTCCCTATATCGCAAAACGAAGAGCCCTTTTGAACCGAATATTTGTATACAGCTATTTCGAGAATTTTGGTGATGTCATGTGAAAACCGAGAATTGCATTATTCCCATAATTTTTTTATTTTTTAGTAAGATAGCAAAAGTTAAGATTAAATGATTTTTATACATTGTAAGAGTGCAGCAATAAAACTGATCGTAGAACGTATTTTCTGAGTTTTCTGATTTTGTTGCGGGGGCAAACTTCTACAATATGAGGCGACCGTTGCAATTAAAACCCAAAGTCAGACGAAACTGCTTTCGTTAAGCCAAGAGTTAAAATAAAGAGATTAACTGCGCTGAACGTCAGAGGTAACTGCTAACCGTCTGGTGTTAAAATAAAGCTTTTGACTGGGGCGTCTGCAAGAAGGGGAGGGGGAGGCAGAAGGCGAAGAAAAATGATGAACCACGCAGGCTATTTCAAACTACGAACTGAGACTCGGTACGAATCTGCCCACGAAACAAGATAGAGGAAGTTGAAAGACACAACAGGTCCTCAACTCATTATCATGGACTCTACCAGGAGCAAACCAATCGGCTGCTGACTATACGGTGAAGCTTAGCACGAAAGGGGGTGACTTTTTCAGGTTTCAAGTTTATGAAAGGATAGTAATTTTTAAAGTCGCAGTCTGGACAAAAGAGTAGGCGAATTTATAATTTAAGTACAGTGGAACCTCTACTTTAGGCCCAAGGGGTATTCGACCAATAATTTAGTATAGGTGAGCCGCTGAGGGTTTGAAACCCTGACCCTGTTTAGGAAAAAACCCTCAAATTTATTACCCTGTTTACGACAAAGGACATG
>NC_133213.1:11075537-11095537 GCF_958299795.1 Porites lutea | reverse complement strand
CGGTAGAATTAAACAGAGGATCCTTTTACTGTAGAAAATATGTAACCATCTTTGGCTCGAGCGACCTGTTCATCAAACAATAGACCTCGTCACGGTTTTCGACGCCGTGTTGACGAGGAGGCAAACGAGTGAGAAATTACAGTGTTTGTATGAGAATCTAATGTCGAATAATTTCCGTAAAACGGCTGTTCCGAAAAAAAATATGATTTGTAAACTAAAGCTTCATTCTTAAGGATTCTACTGGAAAAAAATGCGGACGTTACATGCCCTAGAAGACCTAAAACCACTTTTTAAATTTCCTATACATTTGTCTGTAAGAAAGTCCCAAGAACTTAATTACAGACAAATATACGGAAAATCTAAAGCAAGCCTCTGGAGAAATTTAAGCATAGGTACGCCCCCAAAATTTTTATGGATGACAATCCTTTGCATTGTAGCTTTAGTTTACAATTGATATGTTTTTCAGAACAGCCGTTTTACGGGAATTATTCGACGTTAGATTCTCATACAAGCACTGTAATTCTCACACGTTTGCCTACTCGTCAAGATGGCGTCGAAAACCGTGACAAGCTCTATTGCTTGCACTTGCGGCTGAGTGTCCGTTCCTTAAGTTTAGCCTCAGGGCATGACAGAAATACTATATCCTTTCCTTAGTAAGTTTAAGCAGATTCTCCGAGGGATTGTTGATCAATATTTCCTCGAAAAAGAATGCTTTCGTTCCAGTTTTTACTCTGACTATCCTCCGACTATCCGCCATTTTGAAACTGGACTTTTTAAAATGTCCGGGAAAATCCGGTAGTGCCAGGCCCCCCTGCGGTATGAAATTAAGCAATTATCGTGTGTGGTCCTAAAGACATGAAAGCGAGGCATTTAGCCTCTCTGCTCACTGCAACGAGAAAGTTAGAAAACATTTTTCCCTCCCCATCCTTCCGTTTTGTTCCACTTTACTCTTCTGGATGGCAGGTGTACCTCATCTTTGCTGAGATAATCTTCTTGTCAATCTGGATTTTCATTGCTTTACAAATGCTTTGATCAAATAAACGGCCCTTCCGGTGGCCAAATTCATTCCAAAGTAGAATTGTAATTATTTGGTATCCCAGCAAACAGAGCTCACCCAAAGGGCGACTCCGCTAATATCAATATTTGCGGAGTCTAATAACCTTTAGGCGAGGGAAATTATCAGAATTTGGACAAAACGCAAGTGACATTTCCGTTAATAGCTCTTAATTTCAAGAGTTTTCCATTTTGATTACCTATTAAAAACACGGGTGACAAATTGCGCTCACATTCGTGGTTTTTTACTTGTTTTTCGTATCTAGATCTCCACGCACTGCAAAACATGAAAATTTTGGCCTAATTAAGTTCACACTTTCTGAATTTTGTGACTAAGGGCCTGTTTGCATGGAGGTAGGGGACCCCTGGTGCATGAGGTAACCCGCTGAGGTAGGGTAACCCGCCTGTCCATATAATCTCTCATTTTGATTTGATCATGTTCACATGATAGGTGAGGTGACCCGCAGCACGTTACCTCACCTATCTGGTCGTCTATTAAATTGTAGGGGTCCAAACGGGGGCGTTTAATAGAAAGGAGGCGCTTAAAAGACATGGGCGTTTAATCTCATAACTGTAACAAGCTCAACCAAACTAATAGGCATTCGGCGAAAATATTAAGAGAGTTTAAAAATAGTGGAATATCCACTCCATCAATTGATACGTCTAGGCCGTCTAGAGATCCATATCTCTCTTTCAAAACTCAACATCGATATCAAAATCCTAGCTCAGGGTTACTGTGTTGCCATCGTTAGTCTATCCTTACTATTAACTTGACCGCAGTTGAACAAGATGAAATACGCAAAGCCTAGTTAATTAAGTAAGAAAATAAATGAATTGAATGATTTTGCTAATTACCCGAGGTTGCCTTGTACCGAGAGTCATAATCTGCAAGCCGTTTTTCATCTTCTTCATATTTAGAACACAAAAGGGAGGTTGGACTCCGAGGCGTTACTGGCGGCGACCGCGGAAACTGGGAGTAAGAATCGTGACGACTTTCATTGTATGCAAATGAGACTCGTGATAAGCATGTGGTTTATTTTCGGCGACGATTGAGGTGATGCGCGTTCTTGATCACGTTCGGGCTTTTTGGCTATGATGTAATTTTCCCCGAATCGAGGCCCTTGATTTTCGTGTATTTATACACGCGTAGTAGGACGAGAAAATAATACAGTGAAACCTCTATTGAGCGGACCTCCAATTAAGCGAATTAAGTGAACACTAAGCCGGGTCCCGAAATTAATGTCTTATATTTCCCGTTATAACAAACCCCTATTCAGCGGACACCTCTATTAGGCGGACGCGGACACTAAAGAAATGTATTTGCCTAATTTCTATTGTTAAAAACCTCAATTAAGCGGACACCGGACAGAATTGACAATAGTGGTATTGGCTTGCGTCCTTGAAATACGTTCTGTAGTCGGTTAATGTTTTTGCGTTTACAAGCAAATTAAAGTTGGCAATGAAAGGTGATGAACTTGAACTCTGGGTAGCTTCCTTAACAACTTTATCACAGTACAGTGTAACCGTTTAATGTTAATCTTTAACAAACATTGGGCAATTTTTACAAACCTCTCTTAAGCGAACACCCTCTATTAAGCGGACACTTGAGAAGGTCCCGAAGGTGTCCGCTTAATAGAGGTTTCACTATATATGCCATATAGTGGAGGAAATCCTGAGGCATTACATTTCTCAGAATATTGACGCAATTACTGTAAACTCTACGGTTAAATAGATTCGATTTTGCAGATTCACTTTGTTGTATGTATTTAATTGATAGATTTTCGCGGTTGTTAAGATGTAAAGTCGCGTTGCACTTTATAAATACTTGAGTTATCCAATGATTTTTAACCTTCAACTAGTTACTAGAAGCAACTTCAACTACTCCTCTGACGTTACGTATGTGTCATGTATGTGCTTTGTACTTGACTTTGCATGTGTCACGCACTCTACTCAGCACTTCTTTGGCCCATGGAAACTACTAGTCTACTAATTGAACTTGTCTATTTTTTTTGAAGTTCCCTAGTATGGGAAATGTGAATTTGTTTTTAATACTAACGTCTTCATTGATGTTTCCCTGATGTCACTGATTTGCAAGGTCTTGATCTTTGCCTCGTGGTGCTGCCTTTGATTGTGGCAGACTGCTTGAAACTACGGTATTTAATATTGCCTAGACATCATTGGGAATTTTCACTTTGGATTTATAAACTGTAACGATGAAAATATAAATCTTTTTCCAGTTTAAGTTTAGTCTGACTATTCTATGTACCGTAAGGCAATCAGTATTTACTGTGTAACTTATGCCGCACACTGGCTCCTTAAGAATTTATCTCCTCCTCATTTCCTATCTAACCTTCAAGCAACCTTTAAGAGTGTCTTGTTCCTCGTAGTTTGGAGTAATTCAGATAAGAGGAGTCTATTAGACAGGGGGCGTCTAATAAAATTTTAGCCGGGCAGAAGGGGCGTTTATTAGATAAGAGACATTTATTTGGAAGTGGGTGTTTATTAGGTCATTTACGGTACGTCCACCAGGATTCAGTTGCAATGTAGAAATATAGTTTGGAAGCCTAACGCCCTCACTAGTCCTCGATTTAAGAGTACCGTAAATGATCGATAAAACGCCGCTACTCGAATAAGCACCGCGGTGCTAACTTGGGTATTTACAAATTAACGTCTAACCCTTGTTACGGCACTTGATATGAACAGGAGCCAATGTATAAAGAGATATCAAAACCACATCAATTGAGGACTAAGACCTCTACCAGCTCGTGAGTTGTAAAGTGTTAATGTAGGTGGGGAATCTCTTGAAACCGGGTTTTATTTATATAACATTTCGAGGTCTTTATATCTTATATTAAATTGTGCACACCTTGTAGGCGCCTCACTTAATTCTCTCTATATTCCTCACAGTGTTTTACCCGTAGTTGAAATAAAAGGCCGCTCTCGTATAAGCGCCGCATCGCGGCGCTTAATCTCGTACCCAGATCTCACTCTGTTGACACTGAAAAGTGTGGGAGATCTGGGTACGAGATTACGCGGCGCTTAATCGATCATTTACGGTAAGTAGAATATGATAATGACAAAGACGGCCATCTTGGACTGGCGACGAGAATTGCAATACGAACTGGAAATAAATGTATGTGATAAAACAAATGCTTCAAAAGCTCATGCCAGAAAAAGTCGTGCCAAAAAAGTCGTGCCGAAGAAAGTCGTGTCGGAAAAATCGTGCCAAAGATTAAGTGGTGCCAAAAATGTTGCCCCGGGAAAATTCGTGCCAAAAAAAGTCGTGACAAGTAAATTGGAGTCGACCGTAAAAAGACTTAGGTGGTGTAAAAGAACTTGACGAGAGAAATTAGGTGGCACTAACTGGGCTCCTTAAATAGTATTTCTCAACCTTGTTTAGGCTCAGTGTTAAAATATTCATTTCTTTTTTGTTTGTTTTGCGATAAATCTGTTTTACCAACTTCATTATTCTGCACAGCTGTCGCCGCGGTAGTGACATAATAACAAACAGGATGAGAAAGAAGCTCTTGTTCCGGGATTTATCGACAGTCGTTCCGATAACGGAAGTTTAATGTAGTCGCTCAGTGCTCAAAACCAATCAGGGCGTACGATGGATCTATTGCATGTCAAGGCCAATGTGAGCCAATCTTGTTTTAACACGAACAGAAACTCTGTGCAAGGAATTTTAATAAACCACACAACACCGAACGGCACCGAGTACGTTATTCAAGTTGTCTACTCAGCAATGAAGTTGATTTTGGATTTTGCTTTCGTTTTTTTTCTCGGCGCGTTAACGCTGTTGGCGGAGAGTATTCCCTGGCAAGAAAACACCCAAGTACTGGAGTCGAAGCAGAATAATCCCTCAGTAAATTACCGTTCTGATTCGCTGAACAGGCTGAAAAGAGAAATCGCCTCAGGTTTGTTGATTCATCACCGCACTCAAAGTCGTTTGATCGGTTTGGTGATTTTATATCTTCTTTCTAGTTCGTCACACTCATTCCCTCGCTTGGCTCTCATTTTTTTTTGTAGAACTCGCTCGGCCATCGCGCTCGGCTTTCATATAGTCCCACAGCTCGAGTTTTGGGTTTTCTCAGACTATAAATGAGATCTTTAGCTTTTCTCTGAGATATATAATTACATTGTTTCGTAACTGAAATTAACTACCTCCTTGGTCCTTTATTTCGCGGGTCTTTCAAAGTAAAAGTATTTCCGCGTTTTTCGCGATGGAAAAAAGAAATGGCGAAATCAAAGACCCCCAATAAAAATCGTCGCGAAATTTTAACACGCGTAATTTACACTGTAATACCCATAAAGAAATTCAAATCACAGAAAAAAATATTAACACAGCAATAACATATACAGGCCGTATTGACTAATACACAATTGTTAACTGGTTTTACTGGTCGGTCCATTTTCTATCTTCGGTGGTGAAATAACGTTAATAGACCTTGTCATGATTTTCGACGCCATCTTGACGAGTAGACAAACGTGTGAAAAATTACAGTGTTTGTATGGGAATCTAATGTCGAATAATTTCCGTAAAACGGCTGTTCTGAAAAAATATCAATTGCAAACTAAAGTTACAAAGCAAAGGATTGCACTAAAAAAATTTATTTGTGCCGTGTTTATTGCGTGACAGTGAAAACGAAGAATAGAAAATCTTAAAAAAATGGTTCTAGGTCTTCTAGCACATGTAACGCCCTCAGTTCCTTCAGTACAATCCTTTGGAGTGAAGCTTTAGTTTACAATTGCTATTTTTTTCAGAACAGCCGTTCTACGGAAATTATTCTACATTAGATTCTCATGCAAACACTGTTATTCTCACGCGTTTGCCTACTCGTCAAGATGGCATCGAAAAAAACTGTGACTAGGTCTATTTGCAAAGATTTTAAACATTGGTTGTTCCAGTAAATCTAGAAACTGTAAAAAGTTTATACAAGTTGTCAAATAAAATGAAGTTGAGAACTATGAAATGGCGAAATTCAATGCGTCTTTTTTCAAATTTGCCTGTTCAAAGCGCGAAAATGAAACCTCCTGAAATACTCTCGCCCTAATCGAGAAGTTTGGTACCAATAAGGTACGAAACTCAAAAGAAAGGCTTTTCACATTCTTCTCAAGTACCAAGGAAGATTTGAACGAGCTTCTCTTTAACCGCGCAATTTACGTTTAAAAACACCCAGGCCGATTCCATCGGTTTGAAGATGTTTGTTTATACGAACATTTTCTTGTCACCTCAGTTATCGGTTTTGACTTGATAATGACGTTTTAAAATGATTTTAGCGAGCATTTATATAATTATATTATATTTATTGTTTATAGTAGCATTTTGTATCTTTATTCACTGAGTTTATTTTACGAGTGCAATTCCTTTTGAATTTGAAGTCAATGAGGGTCTGAATGGGGGGGGAGGGGGGGGAAGGAGGTCCACTTGTCGGTTAAAATTCGGTTACTTTGTCGGTAGACGGTTAAAATTTTCGATCTTTGTCGGTAGTCGGTTAAACTTTTTGATTTTTGTCGGTTGTCGGAAAATCTCAGTTAATAAGTAAAAACGCATGTTAATTATTAATATTTTTTATGTATTTCACCGAGTTTCAAGACTTTGATCCCTAAGGAAAGAGTAAAACTTGTAAGAATGCATCATTTGATTGAACTTCATTAACTCTTGTTTGTTTATGCAGCATGATCGTTTATTTCACCACTGTTTGCCAGATGAATATCATGAGTACTGATAAAATCACCAAACCTTTTATTGTAAATGCGAACTTGGTTTCCCTGTCGATTACAGGGAACAGTAAAAAGTAGTTAATTAATTAATGGCCTTCAGCCTTTTGGATACTTAAATTCGGTATTCTTAGTCACAAAATTCAAGGGGTGACAGGCTGCACATCTTTTGGCTCTAACAAGCATGTCCTTCGCCATAATTTTCCTTTCTCAAAGAAATAACACTTTTTGCCACTCTTCCCCCCTTTATGTTTTTCTGGGATTTTTCCAAGAGGATAAAACATCAGCACCTGACGTTTTCAGTAGATGTTCGTTTATCCCTTGCACGCATTTGAGACAAGTTTAGTTACGATCAGTTTCTATGGTTACGAGGTATGACGTAATAAGTAGCAGGTGGTCAAGCCATTATGAGTGAAAATGTATGTTTTTTTTTTCAACTTTTTTCAACAATAAAAGAAAAATCTTGTAGCTAAAATCATGCAAAGTGCTTATTTATGTGTTATTATTCATGTCAAGCAATTACCATTTCTCGTTGTTTTAACCTGATTTCTAATTCTTTGTAATGGCGGTAAAGATAGCGACCATTGTTGGTGACGTAACAGGCCTCCAGCAGCGCCACCATTCATAAAATATACCTCATCTTCTTAAGAAGATTGTTTCAGGAGCGCTGCTTTCCTTCTGTGAGTTTTACTTCTAATAGCAATTTTTCTTTCAAAATTGTGTGGCCAGCCTCTGTCCATCAACCGCTTTTTGAAATTTGAAATACTTCCTCAGAGGAGTTTGTTCGTAGGATAGTCAAGGCTTCTTGTTTGTCAAATCCATTTTAACAATAATTGGGTGTTAAGAGGTGAAAATGTATATACTGGAACGTTTCCGTTTTCAATGATAGCTTTTTCTCATTTTTCGTTGAATGTTGTGCCGTGGTATACGACCGGGACTAAAAAGATTGTCTCACTGTCAGATATTTCGGCCTTATATTTCATAGCCAGTAGAGCAGTAGGGTGAAGTAAGTTTACTTGTTCCGTGAATTTGAAGAAATCTACCATGTGTGGTTTACTTATGTCTCATAGGGAAAAAAATATCATTTATGCAGCATTTTCAAACAGTTGGTTTAAAGACGGTTTTGCGTAAACTTTGTGTTGTATATGCGGCCATGAAAATGTTTGAAAGGAAACTGCTGTATGTGCCCATCGCGGTACCATGTTTTTTTTACTGATAGTGCTTTCCATTAAACTGGAAAGAATTTTCTTTGAGGATTACTCTAAGCATTTCTCGGACCGAAAGAAGAAACGTTCAGTTTTTTCACCTTTGTCTTTCCAATAAAATCTATAAAGTCGGTAGCATCTTTAAGGTGTTGCTTCTGTGATTATGATATTATTTGTAGTTATGTACCCGTATCAACAAAAGAGGAAGTTCTTTCTGTTAGACCATGTGATGAGTCATAAATTTAAAGAGGTTACTTCCTAACGGCTAGAAAAAAAATACAAAATGCTCTTTTTTCTGAAACAAGTATTGATAATGTCAGCCCATGTTGGTAGTCGGTTAATATTTTTCCTGTCGGTAGTCGGTAAGTTTTTACTCGTTTTGTCGGTAGTCAGTAATATTTTTCGCCCTTTGTCGCTTTGCGGTTAACCCCATTCACACCCTCTAACAACGACATGAAGACATCAAAACGTCATTACACATTACAATATCGCTGATTTTTACTCACCATTGTTTTCCTAAAGCTGCCGTTTTGGGAATTTAATATATAGATGCTTTAGGAAATTGCTTCTTATCCACATAATTATCATAAACTAATGACGACAACTCACGCTTTACATGTTGAAGCAACTAGAAAACCCTTAGGGGGTACTCCTGGGAATTCCTGGTGAGGTGTGCCGCCCAGTTCTTCAAATCCTGACCCGATTTCGAACCAAAAAATGTAATTTTCCACACTCGTTTTCAGACTTAGCCTTTGGATAAGATTGGATTAAAGCGCAAACAAAAAAAATTATTCAAACCCATTTCGAATTCGCATATTTCTCTTTCTTTCTTATTAATTTGGAATTGAAACGATAAATTCGTTCATACAATCCGTAGTTCCCTCTCGAAAACCATACTCGATTCCAGACCAAAATAGGCAAAGTGTATACCCGTTTTCAGACCAAAACGGCGCAAAAACCCTACCCGATAGTGCGGCACATACCTATATAGCTTACATAAGGGAGTACCCCCCCCTCCCCCTCTCCCCGGGCTAGAAAACTCGCACTACTGTACTGGTAACTTCCTACAACCCTCTCCTGTAAGACATTATTTTCCAATTTCCTTGTTTGTATATCCTATACAGTATATGTAGACGAAATGTTTCAATTATTGAATGAAAACTAAACTGGGGTGTGTGAAAGGTATACACTACTTAGTTACTTGACCTTCTGCTTTAAGAGGGAGTTATAACTGTTTCTAAGATATATAGTACCTGTTGTCCGTATTTTATCGAGAACTCTTAATATCTAGATTAAAAAATCAAATAAAACTGTTGGAAGAAATCCCAAAGGGGATCAGTCCAATTAAATTTCAAATTAAAAATCAATTGTTCTTTCAGTTGGCTGGCGCAAAGTAAATAAATGGCCAGTATGTTTTGAAGCAAATGGCAGCCAGTTCGGACGATTTTACGTCCCAATGGGTAGATTAGCGGCCGTAAAGCTGGTTCATCTGTACGGATACGTGTCCTGTGACACTGCAGGTCCAACCAGTTACTGGTCCTACTGGGGCTGTGGCGACAATCATTGGAACGGGATAAACACTCAAGTCAATGTTGTCATCACTGACTCAAACAACCAAATTCTACTCCCACCAAGTCAGTTCCTTAATACCAAGATTCCCAGCATAAAGTGGTACACGGTTCCCGGATATAATTCCCTCTCACCTGAACTTGTTCTCCCATTCTTTACGTCTCCCAAATGGGTCCATCCTAACCAAGAATTACGCGTGTGGTACGGTGAAAACTTGGTCAAGCAAGGTGCAAACAACGGAGGAAAAGTGTGCGCTGATGTCTATGCTCTCTTTGTGTGACTGAAGAGATGCAATTGCTGCTTTCTCTAAGGGTTTTTAAAAAAGTAAGGGATAAAAGCGAATTTCGCTATACCATCTTTCGCTATTGACTTAAGTTCGATAGGACCTGTAGCTAACTGTGCTCGTTTCGTCTATCAATTCTCTGTTTTCACTGTCACGCCTTTAAAAATAAAAACGAAACCACTCAATACAGAAAGTCCAGAATCTAGGGAACGGAAGAAGATCAATATACAAAAAACCTCGCCAAAAATCAGGTCTTTGCAATATTTCATGTGCGACATATTCGAAAAGATGTTTTACCCAAATTTACAAAGCTCTGTATGGAGCTGCCATTTTGGTGTCCCTTTGAGGGGCACAAATATGGCCACCGGAAACCAAATGACACATTAAATCATCGCTTGAGGAACTCATAAAGTTGGAAATTCAAGGAGCCCTTTTGAACCGAACATTTGTATACAGCTATTTCGAGAAAGGTTGTAGGAAAAAGTGCACGCGACAATCCCGAAAGTTATTGTGGGTGGTATTGAGTTCACTGTTGTTCAAAGAAATTTGAGAGAATTGCACCAGAGACCAAGGACATATGTTTGCGAGTGCTAAAGGAAAGCAACAAAAGTAGTTCCGACAGCTACACTGCCAGGAACAGTGTATTGATTATATCCCAAATTACCTTTCGGGATTGTCGCGTGCGTATTTCTTCACCCCCCTCCATCGAAATAGCTGTAAACAAAGGTGTTTAACTGCTGTAATGCCTCATAAAACAAAGTATTCACAATAATCGATATTGCCCTAGTTTGAATTTTGGTGACGTCATGTGAAAACCGAGAATTGCATTATTCCCATAAGTTTTTTTAAATGAGAAAGCAAAAGTTAAGATTAAATGATTGTATATTGAATAAATACATTGTAAAAGTGCAGCAATAAAACTGACTGTAAAACGAATTTCCCGAGTTTCTTATTTTGTTGCAGGGGCAAACTTAAAAAAAAATCACGCGCCTATTACAATTAAAACCCAATATCAGACGAAACTGCTCACGTTTAGGCTAGAGTTAAAATGAAGAGTTTGAGCTGAACGTCAGAGCAAACTGCCAACGTCTGGCGTTAAATTATGAGTTTGAATGAACTGAACCTCAGACGCAACTGCGAACAATAAAGGGTTTGCACTGGGGCATGTTTAAAAAGGGCACAGGAAGGGTAGGAGGAGGTTATTTCAAAACAAGAATTGCGACTGGGAGCGAATCTGCATCCGAAACAAGAAAGAGGAAGTTGAATGACGTAACAAGTCCCTAGCAGCGCCAATTCCCATAGTCCCTTCATTATCAGATCGTCCCAGGCATGATGGGGGAAGGGAGGGCTGGTTCCCCCACCCCTCCCCCTGGTGTCCTGTAATTCTTCCTCTTTAAATCATATCAGTGGGGTATCACTGTAAAAGTAGTCATTTTATTCGTTATCATCCAAAACGAAGTTTTTCTTCACAACGTGAAACAAATGTACTTGCCAGTTTGTCTCGTCAGAAGTGCTGTAAGTAATAAAGTTTACAGTTCAACAAACAATTTTGTTGTCAGTGATGACCAGTCCGAACGGCTAGTCTCGAAAAAGGCTACCGATATCGGCATCATATAAATGATGATTTTGAGAGACATAAACAAGTAACAGCTAACGATGTAATGGCCCGACGTTACGGCGACCTCATAACGTCATTCTCATCGATGGTATCGATACTTAGGTAAATTTAACAAACCTTTTACAAGTGTAATTTACAATTGTAGCTATTGTTTTCAGACTCTTAAACAACAGCTACACTTTAAATTACAAGTGTAAAAGTTTTATTAAATTGACCCCTGATTCGACTTCAAAGATATATTCAACCGGATATTCTGGGGGGAGGGGACGGGAGGTGGTGCGAATGAGCGCCAGGGATTGGAGCAAAAGTGGCGTCTAAACTGGCACTTTGCACAAAAGGCACAAGACGACCAAACCACTAGTGATTTTTACAGAATACAAATCAAAAAGTAATCACCAAATTTATTTATTTATATTTAAAACTTATTTTTATCTTCTGCTAGTGTTATGAAAAAATACATTATTTAACATTATATACAACACAGTCAACTCTGTTTAACACATACTTCTATGAGACGCACATCTAAAATAGGGACCTTACGATCTGAAAACGGTGAAGCAGTGAAAACGTCATTGAAACCCTGACTTCGCTTCCTTTCAAACTCTTTTCCCGTTATTCCAACTCGTTCAGAGGGGAAATTAAGCTGGAGTTGAAGAGAGAAGACCGCGTCCCAGCTCAGAAAGATACAGTAAAAGTGATGACCTTGGCGTTTGGTAATTTCACGTCGCAGTTGTGTAGAGATGACAAAATAAATTGACAGAAAAGCGTGATCACGTGCAGAGCAAGAGAGGATAAAGAAGACAGAGAAGGCATTCTCCATACACACCCTATTCCATAGGTAATTCGTCTCGAGTTATTTTTAAGACCACAGATCCCAAGGGGATTAGACAACAGCCAATCACATAGCGAGAATGTGTTCCGCGTGGATGACTCACGCTCAGAGCCACGCGTCCTTCACTAATTGACGCTGAAAAAATGGTGGAAGACGCGGAGAGCGATATTGCTATTCGTTTTGTCGACGAACGACTAAAGAGAGATTTCTACTAAAGCGGTGTCAGCGAAATGGAAGAGAGTATAGAGCTAACAGTACATCAGGGAAATCCTTAACACACTGTATATTCTCTCAGGATCATTTATAATTTACAGTTTGAAGAGGGCAACTTGTGGTTTGATATTTTATTCTGAAGCGGGTGGGGGCACTCGTTATCATGAACTCTACCAGGAGGCGACAAAACGGCTCCTTGTTATAAGGTGAGGTTCAGCACGAAAGGGGGTGTCTTTTTCAGGTTTCAAGTATATGAAAGAGTAGCAATTTTTAAAGTTACAGTCAGTACAAAAGATTCAATAGGCGAATTTATCATTGACAGTGGAACCTCTCCTAAATATGTAAAATATGTAAATATCTTATTATCCACTCTCCTCAGGGCTTTTAAGGGATAATTTACAACACTGGTTGGGGAACTTTGCCAGACTGCTTAAGGTGCAGTTTACAAGTAATAAAGGAATGAGTAATGATGCCCGCGTACACCAGTGTGAAAGTGAGATAAACCACTACACCGGGCACTACGTGCCCTACTCTTTACGAAGAGTGTGTGGATTCTTTAACGTCCCACAGATTTTTTATTATATGTGCAAGGGCTTGTGAGACGGGGCCTGCGGTTTATCGTCCTTATCCGAGAAGACTAGAAAGTCGAACCGTTTGCAGATGTTATTACAAAGGCAGCACTTTCTCCTCATTTATTTAAAGACCCTGAGTGTTGGTCAAGCAGGGGTTTGAACCTACAGCCTCCCGCTCAGCAGACCGGCGCTTATCCCATGGAGCTAACCGGGCCCAAGAGAGTATTCGATCAATATTTTAGTATAGGTGAGCCGCTGAGGGTTTGAAACTCTGACCCAGTTTGGGCATAAAAAATTCCCAAAATACATACCCTGTTCAGGACAAAACCCTCTAATTTATTACCCGGTTTATGACAAAGGACATGTACACTGTTTAGGACAGACTTTCGCGAAATTATATACCCTGTTTAGGACAGAGAGGACGAAGACCATACCCTGTTCAGCGGCACATCGCCGTATAGGCCATCTAAGGGAGTAACCCCCTTCCCGGGCCTTTGGGACACCTCTACTCACGGGACACCTCCATTCTAGGGACGAAAATTCGGTCGCGGAAAAACACCCACATAATCTTTGTCTCTAAGGGGACAACTTAGCACTCAAAAAGCGACTGACCACAAAAATGGTCGATATCTTTAAGTGTACACTAATTACAATTATGGAATTTTCACAAACTGAACTATCTCAGATAACCCGATGTACTGCACTTGTGTGAATTCAACCTATAATATCACAGAGATAAATTACTGATGATCTTTCTTATGTTGTCTTTGTTGGTTAATTATTAACAAACCCTAGCCTAACCTCTATTCAGCGGACACCTCTATTCAAGGGTCACTTGCGTCGGTCCTGATAGAATAGAGGTTCCACTGTGTTTCAAAGGGCCTTTGTTTAATTTTTTTTTTTTAACAGACGCACCTTATGCCCCCCGGGGCTGTAGCATTTAATTCCAAGGCTAAATAACACTCATAAGAAGACTTCTTGTTAGTAGGTATATGTGAGAGGTACCAATTTTTTAATGGAAGGTGTATCTTTTAAAACTGGTATTTAAAAGGGTAAGGGTTTGAACCTTTAGACGGAGCCTCCTTGGTAAAACTTTGCTAAGTAGTTCCCGGGGGGGGGGGGGGAGGGGGTAGTCTCGGAAAATTACTTCCAGCCTCTCGCGAAACGCAACCTGGATTTAGGAGAATTCTCTTAACTGGGACAGCTGTTACCTATCTCGCTGATGAAAGTCTCATTAATATGAAAGGGGCCTAGTCACGGGTTCTACGTTCATCAACCTAACTAAGGCTTTTGTCACAGTTAACCATGACATTTAGATTAGTAAACTGAATTATTATTACGTATGCGATGAAAGCCTTCCGTAGCTTAAGAACTATTTCTCGGGGAGGAAGCAACTCGTGTGCATCGATTCTCAGTCCTTTGAAGAGCTTTGCATTACTTGAAAGTGCTGCAGGGGTTCATCCTTGGACCCCTATTGTTCATTATTGTCAATTCAGTGTACTGAATGGTTTAAGGAACAAAATCTCCTGTTCGCATTAGCCGTGAGTATTTGGCTGAAGGGGCAGGTTTTGCATGCTTTGGAGTTGCATTTCTTTAGTAGCTGTCGTCTCTGTATGCTTGAGTTTGGCCTTTACAAGGACGTCGCGAAGGTTTCGAGGGCGTATGCAATGAAAGGATTATCAGGAAACACATCTCTGCAGCGGTTTGAAGATTGAAGTATCGAAAGGTGTTTGGTAATGATCTTTTAAAGGCTTGGAGAGGCTGGGTTGTAGGTGACCACAAATGGGATACCCTGGTGAAGTTTCTGTTTAAAGCGGCTTAGCTGCAGGGCTTGGTCACGTGGTACCAGTTTTGCCTTTGTGATTTCACGTTGGATTTGAGAGTGTTTATAGCCTCTTTTCTGTAAGTGTTCCATGAGCTCATCACAGCGTTTATTCAATGCTGTATCGTCTGAGCAGATCCGTTAGGAGCCCATGACTGGGCTCCGGCACGTAAAGCTGTTTTGGTTTACATGCAAGATAGAGGCTTCAATAGTCTTGCATCTAACATGATAAAACTATAAGTTAATGAAACAAAATGGAGTAGTTTGCCAGCCAGGACCCGCGTTTCTATTCTTTATATTTCGATTTGAATATTTGATTTCGGTCCCGAAAAGTTACCGGGACTTTCGAGAAACGGTCCTCAGGCCAGCAAGACTCCGATAACACCAACAACATAACCCTTCTCTCACACTGGGCCAAGCTATCCAGTTTCGAAAGAGTTTCGTCATATGTCTGTACAAATCTAGCTAACGGTATTTCATGACAAACGTAATTTATTGCTGACTTTTTACATGAACGCATTCAACCAGACTGAATCGTGACAACTTTTAAAAGCGTTCCTGCTGTGCAGTGAGATCGTACGTGCTGACATAATAGAGCTTCTTCAGTTACGTAGTAATTTCCAGACGTAGCTAATCGATGACATGAATGAAATCAATAAGTAATCAATAGGTAATCGATGGGTAATCAGTTGATTAGTAATTAATTACATCTGATATTCAATGAGTAATCGATAAATAATCGATAGCCCACAAAATTTTCAGTTCATTGAGACTAATTATCGATATAATCTCACAACCATACCAAATCCAAAATAAAGTAACAAAGACTTCTTTCACATAAATGTCACGATACAAACTTTATTTATTCATGATCTTTTACCCGGTAGGCACTCTGTGGTCGATGCGTTTCTCAACAAATTCACAGACTCTAATAGACAAGAGAGTAAGACAGATAACTCGACCTTCTGGACATTTCGTTTTTGATATTTCAGTTACTGTCCAATAAATAAATTTGATTTGCCGTTCTGTTTTCGTCATTGCCTATATACATTGGTTTTCTACATGCAAGTTCAATTCGTATTTGTTAAGTTGCGAGAAATCGTATGAGATGTGTAATTAATGACTAATTGAGGGATAATCATTAGGCAATCGATGAGTGATCGAACGCACCAATTACTCATCGATGACATCAACGAGCAATCTATAGGCCACAAAATTCTTGGCCATCGATTAGGCATCGATTACCCATTGATTATAGCGAAAACTCAATGACTACTCAGTTGATTACCCAATGATTACTCATCGATTACATATTGATGTCATTCATCTCGATTAGTTATGTCTGGTAATTTGGCATTAATCCTAATCCTGCATTACCCTCCCATGCAGGCGTTTTTAGGGGAGCACGTATTTCGTCGACGAAATACGTCAGACGAAATACGAGCTGGGAGGCTAAATCCTGATCTCTTCACAGTCGGTCACACATCGATCCTGTCGTGAAGCAAGCATCAAACGTTGACTATGGCAGGCACTTCACATTTTGTTTTTACCTGCCTCCTGATCCTAAGCATATCATCCATTGGTGAGTAAAACTTAATTGCAGGATAATAATTTCTGTCTGACCGTGGATTTGAGCCCGGCTCTTGATAACGAAAGAAAGCCTTGCAAGAAAAAAGGACGATAAAAATGCGCCTTTCGCCTTTGATCCCACTGTCGCAAGCTATTGATATTCCAGAATCGAACCAGCTGCACTGCAAACTTAACAAGTCAAACACAAAGGAACTAATATAGTTTATATACCTGCCAACTTTCACACATGATGCGTGAATCTCACGGCTGCGGAATAAAGAATTCGATCTCACGCATCAAGGACGATTTGACTCACAAATCGGGACAAATCGTTTCTTTAATACATGACTTAACGAAAATTCAATTCAATTTCCAAGAAAATGTTCCAAAAAGGCGTCGAATGATGACTTTGCCTCCCAGGGAAATCAAAACAAGCGAAAATTGTGGTCTTCGGAAGTGCTCAAACGTCGTCTCAACATCTTCGGAAATTTTTGGGAACGTTCGGAAGTGTTCTGAAAATCGTCGGAAATCTTCGGATGGGACTGGGACGTTTTCGGAAATCCCTGTATTGATAAGGCGAAAATCGCACGCATTTGACTTTGAAAAAGTTGATAGGTATATTAGCTTAATATTTCAGCGTTAAGAGATACGCGGTCTGTACAGCGTTGACCGCAACTGGGCTTTGACTAGACTGCTTGCAGTCCGCCTTTTCTCTTAAAATCTGTCTAGTTCTTATCTCATCCAGCGCGATTGCAATTCGATTGCAATTCACGTGCAGTAACTTTGCGAAGAAAAATAACAGACTGCTTGCAGTCTAGTCTTTGAATCTCTTGTTAGAAAAGTGATTTCTTATCAAATAGTTAGAACAAAGAATTAGATCGTTTGACAAGATTGATTTCTATAATTAGGGCGATTTTTCATGACATAAAACTTAGAACAGATTGGATCGGGGGAAGAGTTGATGTGTAACTGACTCGTGTGTCTTCGGAATAAAACTAAAGGATCAGTTCAACTCAGTGGTTTGTCATCGATACTTTCTCCCGTACGGCCGGAGAGTTGAAGGTAAGCGTACCAAAAAACTACTTGTGTAACAGATCTTCTTGAGCATAAATAACACAGGGCTCGTACAGGCCATGGAAAACCTGGAAAGTCATGGAATTTAATTTTCGGTCTTTGATAGGCATGGAAATTGAAGGTTCTGTTTGGTAGATATGTTACTGCAGATGACAAAGCAATATCCTGCGAGCAAGCACTCCGGGCGCTCTGGCGGCGGGACAGAAAAAGGAAGGAGAGCTTGCAAATACGTCTCTGGAATTTGAATTCCACCTCCAAATCCCCTCTGGGTCCCGGTCGACTGAACTGTCAGATTTCCGCCAATCAGCGCGAAGCGGAAACGAGCGCGAATGTAACAAACATTGAAAGACACGTGCGAAATGACGTCATTAGTAATGTCATCTCCGCAAATCAGCATTTCGCATCGAAGTATATTCAAAGTCCACAGACGCAGTTGCAAGCTCTACTTCCTTTTCTCGCCCCGCCGCCAGAGCGACCCGGAGAGCTTGCTCGCAGGCAAACAAAGCAAGGACATTTTAAGATCAAGAGGAGTAATTCAACAGCGCGAACGGTACGCATTTTGGTGGACACCAGAGTTTGTGTCTGTTGAACTGTTTACGGTAAAAAAAATATGCTAAAACAAGGAATTTTGACAGCTAAACTAAAGGTCATGGAAAACTTGAAAAGTCAACTTGAGCGACTAAAATTAAGTTGTAGCACCCAACTTTCAACTTCCCGTTTCGACATTCCAAGTTAATAATTCAACTTAAACTCTCAACATTTAACATGATAACGCATTCTTGAAAATTGAGCGCCCAGCATTCTACTAAAATACACAACAAGTAAGTTGTGCAACCAACATTAAACTTGAGAAACCAAAAATCAGCTTTGCAATTTCAGTATTCAGTGCTCGGCGTTATACATAAATCTGATCATCTTTTTTTATAGTCCGATGTTGATAAGATATTCAACTCGTATCAGACGCGACGGGTAGTGAATAATTGCCGTCATGGATTAAACTTCATCGTTCCGAAATCTTGACCTCGTTGTCGGACAGCGTAAAATTTCCGCCGAAATGTATTTTATGTCAAAGACTGACGTAACAGGCCAACCACAGGGGTTGTTTTAAGTATCTTCCCTATTGTAAAAAGAGGTCCGACTTTTACACTCGACTTTTATCCCGTGCCAAAATCTCAGCTGCTTGTTCGAATGAATGTTTTCTCTGACAGGTAGATTATGCTGTGAAGGAAAAAGGTTTTGACTTAGCAAATGTGATTTTTGCCCATTTTTTTTTTGTTTTTTTACACTGAGAGGTCGTTAAAGGCATATTGATTTTCTGCGGTTTCTTATTGTTTCTGGTCGTCATGATCTCGGATGCAGGAGTGTTCTTGTTTGACCTCTTTTGAAATGTAAAGCTCTTAATTGCGGCTAAATGAGGGTTTATGTTGTTAAATTTTATCCAAAGTGCCTTCTGTATCTGAGTTATTATAAGCGATTTTATTTTTGTCCGTAAAAAGTTCGCTCCGCTCGCTTAGAAACTCGTGAGGTCGACTATCATGGAATTTGAAGGCCTGAAAAGAGTACGAACCCTGATAACAGGAATTACACAGTCATTAATTTTAGTGACTGATATTTTCGCTCTTATGAAAATCTATTTCATGTTTTTTCTCGAAATCAGTCACTAACAAGTAAATTTGTTGTCAGCAAAGTAGCAGCAAATGGAGATGCCGGAGGTGACAAGTTCATTCGCAACGGATTGCTCCCAGCGATTGTTTTGTCTGGGAACTCAAACGTTAATATTTTCTGTTGAAACTGAAGCTAACTTTAGCGGGTGATCTCCTAAAACCTCCTCAACAGTCTGGGCCGCATGGAGTCATATCAAATCGAGTAGGTTTGCGCGTGGGTGTAACTCGACCTGATTTTTAGTTAAGGAAAAAGGGAGACTTAATTTTGTAGAAGAGAGTGAGAGAGGCCGAGCATAAAGCTTCGGAATAAAATAGAGTTACTGAAAATGAAATGTATTAATTGACCACTTTCAGACTGAATAACTCGGCGAGTTTGACTTGTGGAGAATCTGAGCTTTAATTTTTTTAATTTCCTTCTTTCATTATTTAAGACAACTTTTGCAGTTTTTTGAAGGTTTAGGTCAAGTAAAAAAAATATGAGACTTAAAACCTACGCAAGTCTTGTCTGGAAGTACAACTAGGAATTTATATTCTTCCAAGATACCTTTAGGAACTAAAACAACAGTCAGCTGCAACAGTTTTTTATTATCAGGAAGAGTAAACTTAAGTATGGTGTTGAAAATAACTTACATGTAGGATTGAACCACTAATTCTAATTTTTTTAATAACCGAGACAAACATCAAGCTTTTGAAATTAGCAAAGAGATATGATTACGTATTTTTATATCCCAACTGCCACGCGAGTGACTTGATATCTGACACGTAGATGGATGATCTTGAATCTTGAGTTGTGTCTTGTCTCTCG
>NC_133213.1:11018037-11065537 GCF_958299795.1 Porites lutea | reverse complement strand
ACTAATAACAATCCAACAAAGATTCTTTTGTGCGTTAATTTCCAAGGCGATTAAATAAGTGGAAAGAGAGGGGGGAATGGTTTTTTAGAGTAAATATGCGAAGAAAATACGAAGAAGTCTTAACAAAGTGTATAGTGAATTAAAAGAGCTACGGTAGCTTTAAATATAGGAGCTCCCTAACAACTTAGCAAAGCCGATGTGGTGGGGGCTCGGTGATGTAGTTTGAGGATGCGCACGCATTCTTTTCTTTATCGATAAGAGCTGAGCGTTATTTTCATTTTGATTGCGTTTGCGGAATATATTTTTTTCTAAACCACCCAACCCCGTTGAAGGTCATACCCGTGTAAAAAAGGAAGATGAGATAGGTGCAAATAACAGAAGACCGATTTCTCTCTTATCTACATTTGACAGAATTTTGAAAAAGTGATGTATAAAAGAATGATGAATTTTATTACTGCGCTTTTCACAAACATACGAACTCTAAAACTCTAAAGCCGCTTTCACAATTGCGTTTTTCGCTGCCGTCAATCATAATTACGATCACAAGCAACCAACCTTGAAACACAGAAACACACAAACGGATCGAAATCCACCAATCACAAATCACAAACCTTGACCTTTTGAGCCCGTTAAAGCAAGGTTTTGTTTCCTAGGAGGTCCGTTAAGATGATTGACGGCAGCGAAAAAGGCAATCGTCAGTTGGCTTTTGGACTTCAGAATTGGCATGTTTGTGAAAAGCGCAGTAAAGATAAGAACATCTTGTTTTCATCTCAGTATGGTTTTAGAGAGGGGTTTTCTACTGAACAGGCCATTGTAGATATCGTCAGTACAATTCAGTCTAATATGGATAAACATTTATTTACCCGTGGAATTTTTATTGACTTAAAGAAAGCTTTCGATACAGTTAACCATCAAATTCTTCCAAATAAGTTTAATCGTTATGGTTTTCGTGGAATAATTAATAGCTGCTTTGAATCCTTTTTGTGCCACGGATAACAAACATTAGAAATTAACAACCAAATATTTGATACAGATCTAAAATCTAATGGTGTTACACAGGGATCTGTACTAGTTCCGTTGCTCTTCCTCTTATACATTAATGATATTCACACTTGCTCTGATACATTTAACTTCTACGTCTTTGGTGATGCTAACAAGAATCTAAGGTCACTTGAGGCAACAGTAAATTCTGATAATTGATACCAATCGATACACAACTTTAGAAATGAAAAATTATGTTAAATATTTAGGCAATTGAATTGACAAAAATCTTTCTTGGAAAATACACATTGACAATTAAGCTACTAAATTACGAAAAACGGTTGGTTTAATCGCTAAATTAAGGTTTTAGTTTGACAGTACGGGGAAAGGCGTCTCAAAAACACATTTAACAAAAATCTTTTTGCTTGAGAAAAAAAATTACTCCGATTTATATTTTTTGCCAACGGGAAAGATCATGCCATTCCTCTTTTTATTGATGCAAATATCCTGCTAATTACCTTTCTCTATTTTAAGTCTGTATCTCACCTAATGCATGATATTCATACTAATACTGCACCCTCCAAAATCGTTAATTTGTTCCAGCAGATATCATTTATTCATGCTTATGACACAAGATCATCCTCCAAAAATAATATGTACATAAAAAAATTTAATCTTGAAAAACTAAGACAAACCTTCCCAATTTTGACGCTAAATTATGGAAGAGATATGTCAAAAAAAAAAAGCATTTACACGAAAATTAATCAGTGTGCTATTTGAATTATTTAAAGACAAAGAGGATGACCTTGATGCAACCATGATAACGCAAGAAATAAAACTGCGAAATCCTAAACATTAGCTTCTTTCACAACTTGCATTAAACAGATTTGCTTTTCTTGCTTTTCACTTTATTATAAATAAATTATTCTTTCTGTTCTGTTCTCTTTGCTTTTTACTTATTATCAGGTAATATCTGTTTAGTATAGAATTAATTCTGCACCAGCGTTTTTGGCTAAGTGTGTGCCAAGAAATTTTTACACAATATTATGGTAATAATTTTCTTGTCTTGTCTTGAAAGGCGAAAATAAAACCCCGAGAAATACTGTCTCGCAAAAATCGGGAAATTAGCACCAACATTTTCACATTCTTGGTAAGTCTCTAGGACGTTTTGAATGACTCGTCTTAGTCTACGTACTTCTCTTTATCAACCGCGCAATCCATGCTTCAACACCCAGGACGATTCCATTAGTTTAAAGCTCTATTTCGGCTCCACTACGCCGTACAGCATGAACCGAAAAACCATTAGGTTTAGTTTGGCTGTTTTGGCCGAGCACCGAGATATAACAATACGTCAACTTCTATTACATTCAAAAGGTGGTAGATAAACTAGAACAGAACTGAACGAATAAAGAATACTGTCGAACGGAGGCCAGAAAAAAACCTGCCGGAAAGAAAACCCACCTGGGAAAAATCTCGGCAGGAAATCTGGATAGGATCCATGGCTCATGCTCTTAAAAGCCCACATTTACTAAGCATGTATTCCAACAAAGCATGGTAAATTCAAAATAATCATTCGAAAACAAACGAAAAATAACGAAAACAAGTTAAAACCCTCGCGAAACTCCATCTGTTACTTAATAAATCAAATATATAAAAAATAAATTAATTAAAAAATAAGTAAATAAATAATAACGTGGGCTAAACGAGGTGTCGGCCTAGAATGCTTTCCCATGTGATAAGCCAGCCTCGTCCCTAGGGCGCAAGCCAGGGAAAAGCTCCCTGGGGACGAGTTTGGTGATAAGCTTCCCTTTTACAGCACTCCATTCTACCCATACTGCGCTTCAATTGAGACTCCCCAGTCCCCACTGCTCCCGTACCGCAGAAATATCTCATTTCCGGCTAATTCGTATCCATTCACGCAGACTATTTTGGTGCATCTTACATGAAAATTTTATCGACTGACGAGGCTCGAAGAGCTAAATATATTTCGAGGCTTTTAAAACTTCTAGGACATTTTTATTTTTACATTTTACATTTCTTATACGTGCGTCGAATGTGGTAAAGACATGATGTCGTATCCATCCAAAGACCGGAAATTCCATTTGTTTAAAAGAACATTTACTTGACTTGATAATGACCATTTATATGACATTTATTGATAATAGTTGCATTTTGTTTATTTATCAGTGCAACTCCTTCGAATTTGAAGTCTACAATGACGTGAAGACATCAAAACGCCATTACAAAATCGAAGTCGCTGATTTAATCTCAATTGTTTTCCTAAAGTTTCCGTTATGAATATTTAATATCTAAATTTGCTTTAAGAAATTGCTACTTATCCGTATAATTATCATAATCTAACGACGACATGACGCAGACCTAGAAAACTTACAACCCTCTCCTATAGAACATCATTTATACAGCCCGCTCTCTCTACTCCACTCCAACTCAGGTACGGAAAAAATGCTCCAATTAAAATTGAAATAAAAAGAGTGACGTCTAAGGGTGATTAAAATACGTTAGTAACTGTTGTGCGTATTTTATCAAGGAGACCTGATGTCTAGATTGGAAAATCAAATAAAAATTGTTAAGAAAAAAATTCCAAGGGGGACAATCGAATTGAATTGCAGTTAATGTCTTGTTTCTGTTTAACCAACTTTCAGTTGGCTGGCGCAAAGTAAACAAGTGGCCAGTATGTTTTGAAGCCAAAGGCAGCCGGTTCGGAAGATTTTTCGTCCCACGGGGAAGATTAGCGGCCATAAAGCTGGTCCATCTGTACGGTTATGTGTCCTGTGACACCAGAATCACCTCCCACTGGTCATATTGGGGCTGTGGTGACAATCGATGGAGCGGGATAAACACTCAAGTCAACGTCGTCATCACAGACTCAGACAACCACATTCTACTCCCGCCAAGTCAGTTCCTTAATACTAAGATTACCAGCTTAAATTGGTACAAAGTTCCCGGATATAATTCCCTCTCACCTGAGCTTGTTCTACCATTCTTTACGTCTCCCAGACGGGTCCATCGGAAACAAGAATTGCGCGTGTGGTACGCTGAAAACTTGGTGAATTTAAGCGAAGGAGACAACGGGGGAAAAGTGTGCACTGATGTCTATGCTCTCTTTGTGTGACTGAAGAGATTCAATCGCTGCTTTCTGTAAGGTTTTTAAAAAATGTAAAGGATAAAAGGGAATTTTGCTACACCATCTTTCTCACTTGACGTAAGTTTGACTAGAACTGTGCACGTTTCGTCTATCAATTCTCTGTTTTCACTGTCTCGCCATGAAAAATAAAAATCAAAACCATTCAATACAGAAAGCCCAGAATCTAGGAAATGGAAAAAAAACAATATACAAAACACCTGGCGAAAAATCAGGACTGTGCGATATTTCATGTGCGAGATACTCAGAAACTGATGATGTTTTACCCAAATTTACAAAGCTTTGTATGGAGACGCCATGTTGGTGTCCCTTCGAGGGGCACAAATATGGCCGCCGTAAACAAAAAGACTCGTCTGTCTTTGAGTTTTTTTTATAAAAGCGTTAATTCATCGCTTGAGGAACTCATAAAGATTAAAGTAATATTTATCCTGAAACAAGAAATGTTAAGACAGCAAAATCTCAAATTAAATCGCTAACATTTTCAGCCTATTTGAGAGCTGTCCAGGCCGCCATCTAAATACCGCGTCACGCAAAAGTTTGGAAATTCAAGCGTCCCTATATCGCAAAATGAAGAGACCTTTCGAACCGAACATTTGTATACAGCTATTTCGAGAAAGTTTGTCGGAATAAGTGCACGCGACAATCCCGAAAGGCATTGTGGGTGGTTTTGAGTTCAATGTTCTTCAAAGAAATCTGAAAGAATGGCACAACAGGCCATGGACGCGTTTGCGAAGGAAGTAACAAAAGTAGGTTCGACGGCCTACACTACCAAGAACAGGGTGTTGATCATATCCTATATTACCTTTCAGGATTCTCGCGTGCACATTTTTTCCGACATGCTTTCAATAGCTGTAAACAAAGGTGTTTAGCTGCTGTAATGCCTCATAAAAGTAACACTCGGAATAATCGATAATGCCTTAGTTTGAATTTTGGTGACGTCATGTGAAAACCGAGAATTGCATTATTCCCGTAGGTTTTTCTTTTTTAATAAGAAAGCAAAAGTTAAGATTAAATGATTTTTACTCCGACATTGTAAAAGTGCAGCAATAAAACTGATCGTAAACCGTATATCCCGAGTTTTCTGATTTTGTTGCGGGGGCAAACTTCAAAAATATCAGGCGCCTGTTGCAATAAAAACCCAATGTCAGACGAAACTGCTTACGTTTAGGCTAGAGTTAAAATGATGAGTTTGAGCTAAACGTCAGAGTCTGGCGTTAAATTATGAGTTTGAATGAACTGAACGTCAGACGCAACTGCTATTAAAGTTTAGTGTTTTAAAAAATAAAGGGTTTGACTGGGGCATGTTCAAGAAGGGGAGGGGTAGGCGAAGAAAAAATGCGAAACCACGGACCGAGGTTATTTCAAAACACGAATCGCGACTGAGTACGAATCTGCATCCAAACAAGAAAGAGGAAGTTGAATGACCATATCCCATAGTCTCTTCATTATCAGATCGTCACAGGCATGATGACCTGTAATTCGTCATCATTATCATCGATGGCGTCGATACTGATTCGACTTCATAGATGTATTCAAAGGGATATTTCGGGGGGAGGGGAGGGGAGGTGGTGAGAATGAGCATCAGGGACTGGAGCAAAAGTGGCGTCTAAACACACTTTACACTAAAAGCTCAAGACAACCAAACCAGTAGAAATTTAACAGAATACAAATTATAAGTAATCACTGAAATTTCGACAAATTTTTGTTCTAATATGTAATTTATTTTAACACATTCGCCCCTGAGCCGCCAGTAACCACCCGTGCGGATCCGCGTCCTTTCTACCGCTTGTGACGTCATCAGTTTTAATAATCAAGGATAACTTTGTCCGCTAACTTGTGCAGAAGGAAAAGATCTTTCAAACCAGACCAGAATGAGCACAATTGAGTCAAGGACACCGGAGAAAAAGGCAAAAAACCATGGAACATTCCCGCGAAAATTTCCATGAAAATCATGTTCCACTATCCACCTACCTTTCCTTTCATTTAATCCTAAAGGTTCTCCCTAAAACTTTTCCCACCAAAATAAAGCCCACTAAATGCCCAGCAAGAGGGGAAAAAATGAGGTAAGAAAAGCGAAAAAAGAGGGGAGGAGAGAAAGCGAAAAGTAAAAGTCAAGTCCTAGTTCAATATCCTTCAATGACAACGCAATCGTAAGAAATTTCTATCCTAAGAAATTTCACTCTTCTAATATTTTCAAAGATTTGCCGCCAGCTTGAAGAGAATTTGCATTTGATCACCTTTGATTAGAGAACCGCGCTCGAAATATCAATTATCAATATTGTCAATATCATGAAGTATGAAAAATTCGTACCCAGTTGTTTTCGGTTGTTTCACCATGAAGTCATCAAACTCTAAAATAAAAACAGTGAGGCATTCTGAGTTTTTCCCTACCAGGTTGAAGGTGACCGAGAAATAAATCTCTGTATAAGTTTCCAGTCCCATTTTGAAAACACAGTGTTTTGAATTTCAGCATTTCAAGCAGTAAAACTGACTAAATTAACCGTAAGTTAACTGATTCATTCCCCTTTGATAATCACCGCGGATAAAATTATACATTTGTTGGAGGCTGCAGTATTCCGCTTTGTTCGTGAAAAAAAATAGAAAGTTAAAAGAAAAATCGTCAATTTTGTAAATGTTTCTTCTCCGTTCAATCCTGGACATGACTGCCGCTCCTTGTCTTTCCGCTCACTAACTACCAAGAGTGTTATCTCAATAAGCTTCAATACAGTATTTGCCGAAACTTATTCCTTCATTATAAGCATAATAGGGAAAAATAGTTTGATATCGGTTGCTTTGGTTCGAGGTATCAGATTTGAAACCAGTATCCATGCTGACGCGTGAACATTTCTTCGTTCAAGACAATTTGATCTTAGTCCTAAAAAACTACATCAACGACCCTTCTCTTCGTCAAACATGAGTCACCTGAGAATGATCCGGATTTCGTTTGATCAAGCACGCTCAATTGCAATCCAATCTGCCATTCTATACCATACAAGGAATGCTAAACAAATACTAGTGGAGGGGACGTTAGAGGGGATAAATGTAGCTAAATGTACACAGCTTCTACGAATGTCGCTATATAGATGTTGTATTCATCGAGAAAATGTTTCCCAACGTAACTGAAAGAAACTGTATTTCAAGCTGAAGAAACTGATCCATGTTTTATTAACCACGTGTCGTTTGTGGATTTAATTTCTGCTTTGCGCAACACATCTCTACCAGTCAAAGCATCGAAGTTTTAATGTTTTGTTACTGATACTTATGATTCATTAGAATTAGGACCTGATATATTTCAATTTTATGACGAGGGTCGAATCCGCGCAGCTCAAAGTCAAGAATGAAATAAAGAAATTAAGGACATGTTACTCGCGAAGTTTCGAATACAAATAGGCTCTGATGACCCCTTTGACGTGCATGGTACTGAAACATAAATGGTCTTGGACGCTTCTCTGAACAATTAAACTTGGCGATTGAGTTTTTGAAGCTGAAGTCAGTCAGTAACATAAATGTATGAAATAACGTGAAATAAATGTGTTTAAGTTGGTAATAAATATTCCCTCGATAGTTTCAAGACACTAAAAGGTCCTTTGACTGACTTCTTCAGTTTTTTTATTAAGTAACCAAACACTGATTTCCATGATCATGTTAACGAATATCCACACTTTGGATTTTCCGTGTCTTTTAAAAAAACTAAGGTTTACCCATGACTGCAGTGGCTTAGTTAGACTTTCTAAAAGCACTTTAAAACAATCACTTAAAAATCTATCTTGATAATCTCCAAAAAAGTTCTAAAATTCTCAAAAAAACATTCTAAAAATCTCAAAATTTTACCCTAAATCCCAAAATCTTAACACAAAATATCAAAGTTAAAAATCCTTCAAGTAAAAACAGGCCGCCAATATTATAGCTATATGGAGAATAGGTCTAGATAACTAGCGAACATGCAGTATTAATGCTGCCGCTATGTACTCTTCCAATGTTTCGTGCTGCTGATCCCCAAACATGGTAGCAAGCAAAGAGAAGACCCTTTCGTCAGATCTAGGATTGACACAACTTCCTTCCGCCATGTTTTTTTTTTTGGAAACTGACAACAACAGAATTCTGGAACACATGAAACTGCTGTGCATGAGCCATGAAGGCATAAAGTACATATGAAGTCCCTTCACTCCCTTGCCTAACTCTTGCCTCTGGACCTATATAGCTTTATAAGTTCATCAACGCCATCAACTTCCTTCAATACGCCAATAAAAAGCATTATTTATATAGTTCGTAACTTCGTATTGTATTTTACGGATTTTTTTTAGCTCTAAATATTCTAAAAATCTCCAGACTTTCTAAATATCTTTACAGGGTCTAAAAATCTTTTAAAAAAAATCAATTTTTGTAGCTAAGCCTAGTTATGCCATTCTAACCTCAGACTTCGCCGCTCGCTCGGTCGCTGCTCGGCCTCATGCATTGAAGTTCTTTTTGCTCACTTTCACGAACTTTTAATATGAGAGGTCGACTTGTAACAAGACCATGACTCAGTCAATATATGACAAAAATTGATTCATAAACATAATAGATACCAGAAGTAATGATACTAGAAAGATTAGCATTGATGATACTAAACAATTCAAATTTTAAATCTGTGAAGAAAAGCTTACTCTTTAGCATAAAATTTGACTAAACACAAGAAAGACAAAGAAAGTGACATTTCTGTTTGTTAAGAGGATGAGCTACATTTGCAAAAGTGTCATTGATGAACAATAAGGTAACAATAGCCATCTTAAAATATCGAACATTAATCAAGGTAAACTGGACAAAACAAGAACAAAGAAACTCCAAAATTTGCTGGATGAATCAATTTTTTCACGGAATTTTGCGGTACTGTGAAAGATGAGACGCCGAACATCAATTTCATCAGTAAGCACACTTTTTTTTAAAAAAAAGACCTTTTTCACCTTTGCCGATCTAGTTTTACTCCACAAAATATCTTAAACCGAAATTCAAATTATCATTTCATTTACGTACCAATTTAAGTGAACTACAAAATGATGTGTTTATATGTCGAACGGTTGAGTTTTCGGACTTTGTCTCTAATATATCATTAACCTGACTCGCGTTAATATTGTCACTGTGTTAAATAAGTTAGGAGTTCCTATACATAACTCACCGGCCATTCAAGTGCTTTCGGCAAATCCTGGTGAATATTCGTCGCTCTCTGGGAATCCCAAGGCGATTTCCAAAATTATTCTGGTTTGTACTGACCAAATTTGGAAGCATAAAATTACGGTAAATTTCTCGCTGCGCTACACGGTTTCAAATTTTACACGTGAACTAAAAACACTCTCACAGCTCTAAATACACAGATAAAAGATTCTGAATATTTGAGTAAGTGTTAATATAAATTTATATACTAAGGATTTTTCAAACTCATTATTTTGGAGTCTATACAATTTCAAAACATAGCTTCCACACTATATTGACTGCACATGAAAAATTCCAAGATACCCAGCCTACTTGGCGGCTATGCGCCAAAACTAACGTTGTTAATACTTTCTCAAAATTTCGGACTTTAATGCGTAAGCTTTGAATGAAAAGCTCTTCAATTTAGACCACAATTGTTCGAAGAAAATTGATCAGCTATGAAAAATCGTAAGGTTTTATTTCAAACAGTATTATAAAGCTAGCTGACAGGGGAATTTTTAACAGTTAATTTATAAGAAGACTAAAATAAAATAAAGCAACTGAATGAAGTCATGTCCCAAATCCCAATCTAAAGCCATTTTCTCTTGCAGTATGGTTATTCAAACGAACCTCGAATTCTCGGAGGATCGGAGAAAAGGTCCGTGAAATTGAGACTTTTCACCATTTATTAAAGAACAGTGAATAGGCGAGAAAAGAAACTCATAACTCCAAATCTGATATATATAGCACTCGATTCCTTGCTTTGGAATCATCTCATCATATATGTGTTAGTAGCATGTATATCTTCTCTAGCTAGTGGATAATCCGTTCCATAATATTTGTTTACTAGATACATGTATGACCATATAGACAGTAGAGGTTTACGACTTAGGCTAAATGGAACACTTTAGAAACATCGAGGACTAGTCGGGGCAAGTAGAGAATCACTGCAGCATTATCGAGTCAGGGCGTTTATTCGAACGTGAGTCGTAAATATATAGTTATAACACGTTCAACCCCACCGTCTGACCAAGAAAAAAACAACAGTACTGCTGATCAGACAAACGGTTATAATGGTGGTCGTGAATGATAAACTCGAAATACTGAATGAAGAAAATTGATATCTACAACAACTGATAAACACGACCTAAAATAATAATAATAATAATAATAATAATAATAATAATAATAATAAAAATTGTGTTCAACACAGCGACACATTAGCCCCGTAATAAAACGCAAGTGACGTGTAGAAAATATTTTTGCATTTTTACAGCTCGACAAGCTTGTTAATTTATCGAACTACAAAACCATATTCTACTTTTCAAAATGATTTATCGCTTCATTAGAAAGAAAACTCAATAAATACAGTCGGCTTCCGATAACCGGAACCTTCAAGGGAAATCGAAAAGAGTTCGAGTTATCGGGAGTTTGAAGCAAATAACCGGACGTAGGAAAATAAGCAAATGGATGAGACGGAAAGGCAATAATTTTAAGGAACAAAGTATAAAGGAATGGACACTGAATTTGAACTAGTGTGACAAAAAAGTAAAGACAAGGAATTTACTCGGTTGTTTTGAAATAAATTCAATGTTTCGGACTTCAGCACACGGTTTTTTACCCGACTTGTCACGCGCTTATAACATGGTTCGAGTATATCGAGGGTGAAATTGTACAGAAATGTGCTGAAGGGAAACAAAAATTACTTCGAGCTAGCGGGAGGTTCGAGTTATCGAGGGTTCGAGTTACCGGGGGTAAAATTACAGTAAATCAAATCCAGGGGAAATCGACTTTGGTTCGAGTTAGCGTGAGGTTCGAGTTTAGGGTTCGAGTTATCAGGGGTCAACTGTATGTTCAAGAAATAATGATTCCTTTTCATCACACTCTTCGTACAGATTTTTTGGACCCGAATTTGCTTTCTTAATTAACTGCCGCATACTATTCTTCAAAGATAAGCAAAAACTGACAGAAAGTGAGTTAAGGATTTTGAAAATGCAGTCGATTAAAAATATCTCCACGTTTTATTTCTTTTCTGAGAGGACTTATTGGGCGCGTCAGCAGATAATCACGCAAATTCTTGACTTACGAAGCACGAAATACTAACTACTACACGCCACAGATGGTGAATCATCGAGCGACTGTACGTGTAAGATCACTAAATAAAATTAACTGGTTACACTGAGAGTATTCACTGTTTGGAATTGGAATGGACCAGAATGGGAAAGGCCACTAAGATGGAAAGAAGTTTTAAAATATGAGGATAACAATGTACCATCCTTTCTATTCGAGGTCAGTTTTGAGAATAATTTCCCTTAGTGATTACCATCACGCGAAATCACAGATTACAATTCTTCTTTTAATTATACAGTTGTACCTTTTTTTTGATAGGTTATGAAAAAATAATCGCACTTGGATTTAAAAAAATTCGCGAAAAAAATCAATTCATTTTTAGCAAAAGTTGTAATCTGTTGGTTACAATGACTAAGTTGAACTCCACTCAAGGGTTCAAAAATGATATCCAGGAGGCCGTCCATGAGTGCATCGATTACTTAGCAACCAAATATTTCCGTAAGCAAATGAAATTTTCTAACAGAAATTCGAATACATAGGTAGGCTGTTTAATGAGCATGTTTTCACAAGAAACTTATTTAAACTAGGAAATTCTATGATTCAGTCCTCTTAGCAGAGTGTTGGTACGTAGAGTGCACGAAGCTTTCTTCTTTTCTGTGACTCTATTTAAATTATGCTTTTTGATTCAATGTTTCTTTTTATCTTCTTTCTCCCAGTTCTCGTAACTTTCAGGAAGACAGATCACCAGTTGAGGAATGAAAACATATGGCAAACAAGGTAAATCTTAATCATACATACGTCACACGTGCTCTTATCTCCTTACGCCCATACGGTTATGTCTGTTGTTTTCCAAAAATATTCCGAGTACACGGATCAAAGAACCGTGAAAGTAGCAATCACTCTTCAGTATAATACACTGAACAATTTAAGGTATAATGTCGATCAGCATCAGCAATCATTTACCACAGTAAAAAAAAGAAAGGATTTTCAGTGTCCAGTGATTAATATAAAACTAAAATTGATTCATGTCAATTACGCTTAAAGTTTAAAACGACTTGCTACAAAATTTCTCATAACGAGCCGCACCGTCTTAGCAACCAAAAAAATTTTGTTTATCAAGCTGAGATAGGGGACTAAAAGTCCCCTATCTCAGCTGGATACTCAGAAGCTTGTAACATTCACTATTCCATTTATCTCTGATCATATTTCGCATCTAATACGATAGAGGCGTCAATTTTCGCGCCATCATGTCATCATTCTAGGGCGAGAAATTTAATTAAACCCGCGGCATCCAACAAATGTACGGCTCACGTTTCGGCTAAAATTATTCAGTGCCGTCAAAGAAAAAAACGTATTATTAAGATCTGCGTATAAAGTCGATCACATTGCTAACACAGACAAAAACGCTTAAATATCTCCTACGAAATGAACGGCTGAGTTTGTTTTTTCTACGGGTCAAACTGCTACTATATATCCCAGAAGCGCTCAGGCATAATAATATGCCAGGACTTCTACCTGGATGAACCAGAAAGGATATAGAACAACTGCCTAATTGTTTTTTACGGCTACGGGTTGAAATACTAAACGTGTTATATATCCTAGAAGCGCTCAGGCATAATAATAACATGCCAGGACTTCTACCTGGATGAACCAGAAAGGATATAGAACAACTGCCTAAATTTTTTTTTTACGGCTACGGGTTGAAATGCTAAACGTGTTATATATCCTAGAAGCGCTCAGGCATAATAATATCATGCCAGGACTTCTACCTGGATGAACCAGAAAGGATATAGAACAACTGCCTATTTTTTTTTTTTACGGCTACGGGTCGAAATGCTAAACGTGTTATATATCCTAGAAGCGCTCAGGCATAATAATATGCCAGGACTTCTACCTGGATGAACCAGAAAGGATATAAAACAACTGCCTATCTTTCCTTTTTACGGCTACGGGTCGAAATGCTAAACGTGTTATATATCCTAGAAGCGCTCAGGCATAATGATAATATGCCAGGACTTCTACCTCGATGAACCAGAAAGGATATAGAACAACTGCCTATTTTTTTTTTTTACGGCTACGGGTCGAAATGCTAAACGTGTTATATATCCTAGAAGCGCTCAGGCATAATAATATGCCAGGACTTCTACCTGGATGAACCAGAAAGGATATAGAACAACTGCCTAATTGTTTTTTACGGCTACGGGTTGAAATACTAAACGTGTTATATATCCTAGAAGCGCTCAGGCATAATAATAACATGCCAGGACTTCTACCTGGATGAACCAGAAAGGATATAGAACAACTGCCTAAATTTTTTGTTTACGACTACGGGTTGAAATGCTAAACGTGTTATATATCCTAGAAGCGCTCAGGCATAATAATATCATGCCAGGACTTCTACCTGGATGAACCAGAAAGGATATAGAACAACTGCCTATTTTTTTTTTTTACGGCTACGGGTCGAAATGCTAAACGTGTTATATATCCTAGAAGCGCTCAGGCATAATAATAACATGCCAGGACTTCTACCTAGATGAACCAGAAAGGATATAGAACAACTGCCTATTTTTCCTTTTTACGGCTACGGGTCGAAATGCTAAACGTGTTATATATCCTAGAAGCGCTCAGGCATAATAATATCATGCCAGGACTTCTACCTGGATGAACCAGAAAGGATATAGAACAACTGCCTATTTTTTTTTTTTACGGCTACGGGTCGAAATGCTAAACGTGTTATATATCCTACAAGCGCTCAGGCATAATAATAACATGCCAGGACTTCTACCTAGATGAACCAGAAAGGATATAGAACAACTGCCTATTTTTTTTTTTACGGCTACGGGTCGAAATGCTAAACGTGTTATATATCCTAGAAGCGCTCAGGCATAATAATATGCCAGGACTTCTACCTCGATGAACCAGAAAGGATATAAAACAACTGCGTATCTTTCCTTTTTACGGCTACGGGTCGAAATGCTAAACGTGTTATATATCCTACAAGCGCTCAGGCATAATAATATGCCAGGACTTCTACCTCGATGAACCAGAAAGGATATAAAACAACTGCGTATCTTTCCTTTTTACGGCTACGGGTCGAAATGCTAAACGTGTTATATATCCTAGAAGCGCTCAGGCATAATAATATGCCAGGACTTCTACCTGGATGAACCATAAAGGATATAGAACAACTGCCTTCTTTTTTTCTACGCGTCGTAGTTCTAAACGTGTTATTCTTAGAAGCGCTCAGGCTTAATAATATGCCAGGTTTCCAGCGACTGATTTTAGCTGATTTTGCAGTGCGCAAGAATGGATAATTTACCCGACTTGTAAACAGATATTTCCTTCAGCCGATTGTGTCTCATGCGGGAGAATGTCATGTCTGCGTTGTTTTGTTTCTACTGAAGTTTTATCAGAAAAGGTTAAGCGAAAATAGGAAGATCGCAATTTATACTCTTACGAACTATAAATTAGGGCTGACCTGGAAGACGCGTTGAATTGTGCCGCCATCCTTCAAAATATAATCTGGCTGCGTTTAGGGAGACAATTTCTTCTTCCATCCAGATTTACTTGGTATATGTGTTTGCGAGAATCTTCAAACAAAGAATTGGGTATACACTGATTCGAATGGCTTGGCGATACTAAGTGCTTAAGTCTACTTACCGATTACAACATGTTTTGGAAGTATTGAGAAGCGCGCCAAATGAGGTTGCCACAGTGTTCTCGAGCGAACACGGCGCGACCTGGATCGATAAAATTACCATTACATGCAGCTATCATGCCAGTGATTTCTCCTTTCGTCGCATAGTGAATAGTTTGTGAGCACATCCTCGACTCTCGAAACATTTGTCTTGCGCCGCTTTCGAAGTTGCTTCTCCCGCGAACCATAGGTAGATTTCCCGCTTAACATAATGTTTGATAATTTATGCAAAAGTTGACCTCGTGAAAGTCAGCAGTGCATTAATCGACTCAAAAATAAACAGACTTCCTAGAGGGTTTTGAACACGGTTTTAATTAAGGTACTTTACGAGCGCTGCGGTAGTTGACCGCAAAAGTGTTACGGTGATGGATACTCAACTGGATGATTACGTCACTTCATAGCAACCAGACGGTACGAATTTTTTAACTTCCGGAGCGCTGAGGCTCGTAGTGATTTGGATATTCTAATGTGTTAACTTACGCAAAGAGAAATGTTCGAATTTCGATGCGGGTAAATTCTATGCTTTTATTCTGGATAAAGGAATGAGCAAAGAAAGTTGTACTTTTTTCAACAAGTTTTCAGCAAAATACTAGATTAGAAAATCCTGATTTAAACAACAACAGCGTTTGCATTAAGATTCGGTCCTGCAAACTGTCCTCAGTTTGTTAATAATGTTTTTCCCACTGCACAAAAAGGCGATGAGCTGACGGCCACCCTCGTGAAGCTACAACACCGAATCAAAAGATCAAACGTTACCTACACTAAGAGATAGATCCTACATGCAACAAAATTTTAATAAAATAATATCATAAATGACGTTGTGGCTGGTAGACTCTCGAACTGGAACAAAAGCATGATCTTCACACGAACTCAGTTACTGAAAAACAAATTAAACACGAATTTCTTCATGGTAAGGTAAAAGAACCAATCAAAATGCTCAACGTCTTTTACGCGTGACAGGTAATTGAAGCCCTCTTTCTTTGAAACTTGTTAAAGAAACGAGAAAAATTAAGTAATTATTGCAAGAGAGATAAATTAACCTCTTGCAATAATCATTGCTATCATTTGGCTTTGGCAATCGTGAAACGAACAAGGTAAGTTTACTTCAAAAGACACTGTAACAGTCCTGGAGATTCCATAGCTAGCATTCAAGCCGTTCATTTTTCCAAGGCATATCGTAAATATGAAGTCGTGTTCATCATATTTATTACTGGGTTTTCGTTTGCACTAATCAAAATATTTCATATCATGATCAAACTTTAATTTTAGTGCACAAATTAGAGGACTTTGATGATGGGATCACGAGTTAAACTGTCCACCATGTTTGTACTGATTTTCTCGCTCTTGGCCGCTTTCTGCTCTGCTAAGGATAACAAGCCATCAGACACCAAGGTAACTGTATTTTTACTCGTAACCACTGCACATTGATTTGATTACAGTTGAATAATGTTAATTTGTGGAGAAAAGTGGCAATAATTATCATTTGTTAATCTTACTTTTTACTTTTTTGATAAATCAAGAAATGTTTCAAATTAAAATAAAAATTAAGGAGGTAATTAATTACTTGTACAACCTTAGACAACATCGACCGTAATCAAAAGTGGTAAACGTGGTAGACACTAGTATATAGCTTCTGGGCGGAGAGACGAATTTCTTTAATCACAACTTACGATTTTATCAAAGAAACCCAAATTAAAACTTGCAAATTAACGAAAATCACTGGGCACCTCACCTAGATTGAAACGCTAGATGAAAGACAAAATTGACAAGAGCTACTAGTAGTTTGCCTTTGACTTTTCTCTTTTTGGTAGACTATTTCATCTTGTCCATCTTGTAATAATGGCGGACAAACCGGGATGTGGACATACATGACATGCGTCCCAGGAGCCCCTGGGGCACCTGGTCGAGATGGAGCCAAAGGAGACCTGGGTAGCCCGGGGAAAATTGGGACCCAGGGACCACCTGGTGCTGACGGAAAGAAAGGAGCAAAGGGAGAGCCTGGGATCCAGGGTTCTGCCGGACAAAAAGGACAGCAAGGGGACAAAGGCGACAGTGGAACGTCACAACTGGCTTCACACATGAACTGGAAGGAGTGTGCTTGGAGAAAAGCGGACGACAAAGATTCAGGACTGTTATATGTAAGTACGGATCGTCACTTTGTTACCCGAGTTAAAAAATATTCTATTAGCTCAAAGCAAGTAATTTTCACGAAAATGATTGATTGTCATAATGCTTTTGGTCAGCAGTCAGCGATAATGATGATTTTACTAAAATGATTGACTGTTAAACTGCAGCACAGAAGCTATTTTGTTTCTTTATATCTCGTTTAGAACTGTGACTTTGTGAAGAAATACCCGGACACTTCCCTCCATGTCTACTATGCTGGTAATCTCAGGGTTCAAACATGTGACGACTGCTGCAGTCGCTGGTATTTTACCTTTAATGGAGCCGAGTGCAGCTCTCCTGGAACTATTGACGGTGCTTTCTACATGTATAGAGGCAGAAAACACAGTCTTCATCGTCACCGCCACATTGAAGGTCACTGCAACAACATTCAGAAAGGAAAGGTGCGAGTGGGATTCTCGGTTGGAAAGTGCGTCACAGGACATAGGCTTACTGACGCCAACACTGGTTGGCATTCAATGAATCGTATCTTCATTGAAGAAGTAGCAAAAGCTCAGCAGTGAGCTCTTGTCACGTGATCATCTGGACTTTTCTAAAAAGCGTGTTAGACTTATGCTATGTAGTGAGGTAATAATGTTTGTAAAGCAACAGTTGCTATCAAATCTGTATCTGTTAAAAAATAAAGCCCAGAAGCATTGAATTTTAGTACTTTACACTAATATCTTGGGTCAATAACATACTTTCCGTATAAAATTTCATAAATTAAGTCACTCCATGAACAGTAAATTGTAGCGGAACTCCTTCCCCGAGCGGAGCACCATAGCTAAGAAAATTTGGTAATCTATCTATCCGAGAAAATTTGGTTATGACGTCAGCATACGACCTCCCGTCCGTACAGGAGCTGGGGGAGGGGGAAGGGAGTCAGACGTCAGCCCGTCGGGGGAGGAGTATGTTATAGCGAAGGTGAAATTTTCCATTTCAAGAAATTCCCTAGTTTCGGCGGTAAATCACATGGCCGCCCGGAGTTTTCAAGAGAAAAAACAAACAAACAAAAAAACGAGTCTTTCTTTTCACTAAATTTTAATGTCTTCATTAACTTAGATAAGAGGGAAAGAGCTAGAGCGAGAAATAAATAACAACGGTGACCAATTTTGTTGGAAGAAAAACATGAAAATTATATAGCGGCGGTTAGAAAATGAGAAATACTAGCGGCTACCAAAGTGAAAATGAGCGGCAGTGAAAAAACAGAGTGAACAGGAACACAAACCTTTTCTCCAAAAAACGTGTAAATAGGAGGTTAAAAGAAGTTTCACGTTTTAGTCGCGCAAAACATCGGAAAGGAAATATACAAAAAAGTGTGCTGCATGAGCAAAGTTGTTGTTTGCTAATTAGAAACGGCCCGGAGCTAGCCCTCGAAGAAAATCAAAATCCCACAGGAATACGTAGCAAGATCCATACGTGCCAGCCACAAACCGTCCCGCTGATTGCCTTTTTTATTGGATGTCGTTAAACAAATGGTTAAATAATAACTGATGAAGAAGACTTGGTAAGCGTTTGTTGTTTAACGACATCCAATCAAAAAGAGGCAATCAGCGGGACGGTTTCTGGCTGGCACGTATGAATCTTGCTACGCATTCCAGTCGCTCGAATACTGTGGGATTTTGCTTTTCTTCGAGGGCTAGCTCCAGGCCGTTTGGATGGATTTTCGATTGGAAGGTACGAGAAGAATCGTGAATCTTTTGAACTTTAGGCTGCGAAGTTTGAAAGCGGAGCGATGCGATTTTGGGGGGAAAAATCGCTCCGGCGCTGGAACCCTTTCAAAACAAGGATTCCTCCCTTGTCCTTCTATTATATGGAACAGTCAACGGCGAACTCAAATTCATTCAAAATCGCTCGAAAAACCGCTTTTGAGGCAAAAGGATGACTATACACCACAGGCAAGGTAATTCAACGTTTATTTACATTGATTTATATACATAGTTAGCGATATATCGCTATAGGTGAAGCAAACGGTAAATCCAGTACATTTACTATAAAATAACAATCGGCTACACAAACAGATTGTGTGGGCGCCCTGTGGTGTAACTTAACAGATACCAACGAATAAAAAAAACCAACGAATTGTGACACAGCTCTGAAGTTCAGAAACAAATAATAGGGTCATAGGATAGCCGCCAAAAAGCTCGACCCTCACAAACGACACTCAGAAGTGACTACAAAATATTTTAGGTCTGAAAAATGCTATACCTGGTTTTTTGAAAAAATGCCAGTCACTCTCACTAATTGTGAATTTAATGGTTCTTCTTGATGGAAAATCTCCAGAGTACCCGACGGAGCCTCTCGACAAAATACTCGCTCTTCAGGCAGAATTTGAGCTAGCTGGGAAAAAAAAAAAACGTTGGCTAATTAGTTGGCTGGGAAATCTGAATGAGCGCCTCGCTAGCTGAAAATATGAAAAATTTATGCCGGGTCTGGCTGGATAAAAAGGTATATTTTTTCTCCTAGCAATCGCACTGTAATTTTTTATATGGATATTAGCGCTGGCGAAGCAAGTAAGTGCGCGTGAAAATCACCCCACGCGAGCTGTGGAAATGACACCTTTTGCCTGTGAAAACGGAAATTTGTTTGGGTGTGTAAGCAAAACGTCCCGCTGCGAATACCTTATAAAAGATACACGTGGCGAGAAAATGACACAGTTGAGTCAAGCACCGCTCACCGCTTTGTCGTTAGTCATTTCGCTGTCGATCCTTTATAGAAAACACTTTTGTGTGTTCGTATTTTAATATGCCTGTCTATATATCAGCTACTGGCCTACGTTCTACTTTAAATCTGATGTTAAGGCGACCAAAAGGTAAGCAAAATGGTTGTGTTTCTTTGTCAGGTTGCCGTGCATGTGTATCGAATTAAGAACATTCACTAACGCAGATAAATGCCATCAAATATTGAGACGATTGAATACAAAACCTCTCCAATAAATAATACACTCTGTCTCTTAGCGCAGTGAACTCAGAACTGATTTCATTCGGTATGCTCGTTTGCAATGTTGTCCAGGTTTGCGCGCTCTGGAATATTTCCGTTGGAACCAATTTCTCTTTTGTTATGTGCTCACCGGGACGGGAAACCTCCTCGATCTGTGATCATTTGGAAGGCATTTAGCAACTGTAAAGGTATCTGTTAGGATCGGAAAAGGTAGGAAGATTTTACGTTTGTACTACCCGTATATTGACGTATTTCGCGTCCGTTATAGTAACTGTTGTTTTTAAAAAAGGCAACATCCGAGTGTGCCGTTGCATTTCAATGCTAACGTCTGTGTAGTAAATTGTATTATTATATACATACTGAGAAATACTCGCCAAAAAGCTATGTCGTAAATTTTCGTACGCAAATTAGTTCTAGCCAATCAGAGGAGCGAACGATGGTTTTCACACGTGAAAAATATGATACGTCCAATCAGAATGGCGAACGATGTTTTTTCACGTGTGAGAAAAATAATACGTCCAATCAGAAGCCACAGAGGTGTGTGAGTTTCGCGCCAAAATTCCCGCCTTTTATTGCAGCTTGCAGCGCCGCTTCGCACACATTCAACGAGAAAAGTTTTACTCAAAGGGTTTTTCTCGCTTAAAAAGTGAAAAACATTTCGGAAATGGAGTGGAATAGTTTCGTTTAATTCACTGTCGATAAAGAAAGCGGTAGAGAGCCGGCGAAACAACAGCGGAAGGGAAAACAGAACGAGACGTAAGCTTTTGTTGTACTTTTTGTCGGAGCTACTTTGCCTTTCATTTAAGCTTTAAGCTTACATTAAAAAGGGCCATTTTACTTAAATTCACTCATTTTAATTGTGCATTGACAACAAACAGTTAAGATTACTTATAGTTCTTGGATTACCTCCTATCCTTACCGTCATTTATGTTTTTAACAAACGTTTTTACTAAAAAGCTGATACTTCGTTTTCGTTGTCATTTTGCGGTAAGTATGTAGCGGCAAGTTTTAGCATTTTTGAAAGATTTAAAATCAAACGGCCGCCAAAATGATGAATGTCTAAGTATGTATATAATAAACACAATACCACATGGAAAGTGCTTTGTACGGTATTTACGCACTCGTTGTTTTTGTATCAGAAATCTCACTCGTTCGCTGCGCTCACTCGTTTGATTTCTGATACGTCAACAACTCGTGCGTAAAAACCGTACGCCAGCACTTTCCATGAAGTATTCTCTATGTATAGCGGGGTAAATCCCGAACGGCTATCATTCTTTGACTTTCATACCAGTATCTGTTTTGACGCCGAGGCATTTCTTGCTCTTAAAGCTTTTTATCGTATAAATTGTAAGAGCTCTGTTAGCAAATTTATTCATATCTTCGAACACAGTGACTCAGATTACACTTTTTTCTATTTTTTGGTGATGTTTCCCGGCTGTAGGACCTCAAATTTGACAGTGGTCGTTACCGGCCATGGTTACGTTTGAGAAGCTCTTTGGCCAATGTAGAAAAAAAGAATAAAAAATAGTTTACAATTTTCTTGCCAAAAAATGAAAGAAAATTACAAATGTGAACAGTATTTACACATTTTCCCAAAATTGCCGCAAGCAGGGTTTAAACTGGACTATTGAATAAACAAATTAATAGACAACTATGTTGTTCTGTTTGTAACCATTTGTCGTGAAGAAAAGGATATTTTTCTTTGGAATTTTTATTTTCTTCTGATTATCATGAAGTTATTGCTTTCTACAAGATAATCGCCCTTACAACTCAACCGTAGGGTTGTTTAGAGGCGCGAGCGCGAAGCGCAAGATACGCAGTAGGACGCACTTACGTCACGTTTGCCGTCTTCAGCTCGATTTTTAAACGTACCGAAGAAGGTTTCACCTAAGCTTATCTTATTGCCAAAAACTACAAGAATTTTTCTGTAGCTGTATTAAAACTGAAGTACTGTTGCTGTTCGCAAATTTACTATGACGGTCGCTTCAAGCAAACTGATAAAGGTATACTGTTGCATGTATTTTACTTTGGTGGGTCTCTCTGTACCCAAAGCAAAAAAAGCTTGCCTTCCTTGGTGTGATCTTACTTACATTTGTTTCAACTGCGCTTCGATTCTATAACTTATAGACGTCACACGACCATCGCATGAACGACATAAGGTTATATGCCTTTATAGGTGATTGTCTGACTGCAAAACAAAACATTCCTGACTTACATACGACTATTGGCTTTTGCTGCGAAACTTTGCACCAGTTCTGGTGTGAAACTTTTACGGTGATTGCCTGACTGACCACGTACGACTACTGGCTTTTGCTGCGAAACTTTGCACCAGTCCGTTATGAATATTTAATATCTAAATTTGCTTTAAGAAATTGCTACTTATCCGTATAATTATCATAATCTAATGACGACATGACGCAGACCTAGAAAACTTACAACCCTCTCCTATAGAACATCATTTATACTGTCCGCTCTCTCTACTCCACTCCAACTCAGGTACGGAAAAAATGCTCCAATTAAAATTGAAATAAAAAGAGTGACGTCTAAGGGTGATTAAAATACGTTAGTAACTGTTGTGCGTATTTTATCGAGGAGACCTGATGTCTAGATTGGAAAATCAAACAAAATTGATAAGAAAAAAATTTCAAGGGGGACAATCGAATTGAATTGCAGTTAATGTCTTGTTTCTGTTTAACCAACTCAGTTGGCTGGCGCAAAGTAAACAAGTGGCCAGTATGTTTTGAAGCCAAAGGCAGCCGGTTCGGAAGATTTTACGTCCCACGGGGAAGATTAGCGGCCATAAAGCTGGTCCATCTGTACGGTTATGTGTCCTGTGACACCAGAATCACCTCCCACTGGTCTTACTGGGGCTGTGGTGACAATCGATGGAGCGGGATAAACACTCAACAGTCCGGAATATCCCTAAATTTAAGGACAGGGCCAACTGGTCACGCGACACTTTTCAACCAATGACAAGGCGCGCTTGTGTTTATCAACAAACAAATCAAAACATCGCCCCAGTGATCAAAAATTTTCAAAACAACGGACGGAGTCGACAGAATCAGTCATCGTTTCGAGGCTCTCAGGCATATTTTTAAGACTTTTCATGATGAGGCACACAATTTTTTTCAGTGGACAGCGTATCGGAAGCCATATTGGAAGTGTCTCGTGAAATATTCAGCACATTTTGTGGCTTATTTCTTCTTTTATCTTTTAAACAACGCGTTGTATAGGAGAGATTTTGATCGGTTTTCAAGGTAGGTGAACAAGTATCTATTATTTTTTCGATTCACATATTTTTTATTTTTCTAGATATTTTTCCTCGATTGTCATATCGATTAACTTTTATCATGTTGAATGTGGGGATGGTAGACAACCTAGAATTTTGGTAGACAATTTTTGAGTTCCGAGGTCCAAAACACGTACGTTTTCCACCCCCGGGTTTCTCACAAAAGCCGTATTATTACTTTTTTTCGCATTAGTACGAGCCTTTGCCTTTTTTCTTTTCAAGGTCAAAACAACTTTATTAGTCTCATGGATATTCACGTCCAACATCTCGCCTCACTTTGCTGAATTTGCGGGGATGAAATTGAAGATCATAAGCGCAAGGTACAGAAGGTAGATACTAACCGCTTTGTTTCTGAGATTCACTAATCTGGAAAGATTTAATGTTGTTGGATTCTCCAAATGTTCACCCACCGTTAAAAAACAATCAAAGAAACAAGGCAAATCTCAATTGTAAATGCTGCTTTTCGCTACTCATTGAACATGCACTGATTATCTGGGATAAAATTAAAACATTGCAGGTACTACAGCAAGCAAAGAAAGCACCAGATGCGTGAAGTCAACACGAAACAACACAAAAAAACAAACAAGAAAAATTAATAAATTTGAACTACTTTCTATTCTTGTTACGATGACTGGTTCTTTGATTCTTGTCCTGTAGAAGTTAATAGTTACTACCAATCCTGTTTTGTACGATCTCAACAAATTTTCACACTCCCTCTAAGGTTATTTTTCACGGGACCAGTTGCTTCTATCAAAAATCTTGCAAGCCATGCCAGTGAAGCCACGACCTTTGCGATCGGTCAGGAATCAGTTCGAACACCCCAATGATTCCTTGCAATGATCAATGCTCTTATTCTCTTACATGAAATGTTTTGTTTGAAATATTAAGAGAGTGTCTCGGTAAGAGCGGTCCGGTCGATTTTGCTTGAGACACAGATTTAGCTCATTTCTTGTTTGTTGTAAGACATTCATGTACCTATACTAAAACCACAATCCGTTTGATCGGATTTCTTTATTTTTCAGAGTTTTACGGAAATTAAATTTCACTCGAGCGAAGGCCTGTCGTGACACTTTTCAAGACGTTAATTTGAGGCAACTTTGGCGGACAATTTACAACAAACTACGGGACTCAGCAAAAAACAAATACCACAGCCATTTATATTAACTCTATCTATCCATCGAGGCGACTTTCGTGAACATCACTTTTCAATCAAGCAAACAGGAAGACTTGAACGCCACCTTATCGGTTCGCTTAAGTCACTCACGCGAAAACCGATCAAATTCAAGGTATATTTTTGAAAAAGTGAGGCGGTCTTAACTGATCCAACTAATATAGCTAGGGAGTAGGTGCCATAGAAAAGGTAACTAAAGAAAAAAACTTTGCGGCCCGACCTTTACTAAAACGTTATAACTCCGTGAACTTACCTAATTTTCGGCAATCTCCAAGTTTTGCCGCCATTTTGAGGGACTTGTCAACATGAAACGTAGCAAATATAAATCGAGAAGGTACATCTAAAACCGTCAGAAATACATACGAAAGCATTCAAATGAACTTCACTTTCAATTCAAAAGGCAAAATTTGAAATTGTTCGTTAAACCTACCATTCTTACATCCCCATGCGACCATTTCTTCCAACAATTCAAACACTACAACTAGTGTTCGAATTTCAATCGTCGATTCCACCGTAAAAAATAACCTGTGCCACCCAAGCTTCGACTCGAATGTGAAGTACGAATCAAACAACAAAACTGCTTCATCTTCGAGGCCATATCACGCTGGTATTTTGATTTTCTGATCGACAAGAACGGTGATCAGGAGGTGATCGCCATGTTTACCTCATAAACGTGACCGCTGACCAGCCGCTAAGTGAAAACAGTACGGCGCAGGGTGGTGTGGGTGGCGGACTTATCGTCACAAGATATTCGAATACACGCTTAAAAAGCTTAAGGACTCTCAGTCTAAACAGTGAAAGCATGCTTCGTGGTACAGACAACTTTTATCTTATTCTCATAACTTTTTCCTTTAAATTAGAACTGGTATTAATTAATAGAGTTATTTAAATATTTTTAACCGAGGTGCCCATATGACCTTTTTGCTTGTCCTCAGTGGTATAAAATAAGGTGTCTTTTCTTCCAGAACCGTTTAGTTATGCGTTATTGCAGGCAATGGACACTATACTAAGAAGGTTTGTTCTAAATCATTTTTACTGTTCCCAAGAATGTATGCAAAATCATTGCTTTATACAAAGCTGACTCTAAAATATGATTTTCCGTAACAGTAACCAATGTCATTTACGTAAGGTGTTAATAAAACTAGCGATGTACAATTTTTAGCGTTTTCCACTTATAAGCCTGACATACAATTGTCAAGTGAACTATGTTAGTTTCAGCTCATTCCTTGATTCGATGTGACCTTTTATCGCTACACCCCATTCTTTTTATTTGCAATTTTCCTGTACTTTTTTTTTCATACGACAACGACAAAGAGTTTTATAAGTAAACCGATTTTTTGGTGGACCACGCTTATCACATTTTATATACAAATACATGCAAAAGGCCGGCTAAGAAAAGCTCCTCCCCCTGCTCCTAATTTTTTGGGTTGCCTTCGCCCCATGCCTCTGCACGACTCCCATTTAAATGGGAGCTCGAAGAAAGTACAGATTTCCTTAAGCATGGAAACAGTAAAATAGTTCAATTTTTCCTCCTTGACGTAGTCACACAAGTCATAAATGTCATTGACAATCGGATGCGTTAAGCCAATTTCTGTTACAACTGATTCGACGGTGGTCATGTGATTCACTCGTCATATAGTGTCCATTGCCTGCAATAGACTAAACGGTTCTGGAAGAAAAGACACCTTATTTTATACCACTGAGGACAAGCAAAAAGGTCATATGGGTACTTCGGTTAAAAATATTTAAACAACTCTATTAATTAATACCAGTTCTAATTTACAGGAAAAAGTTATGAGAATAGGATAAAAGTTGTCTGTACCACGAAGCATGCTTTCACTGTTTAGACTGAGAGTCCTTAAGCTTTTTAAGCGTGTATTCGAATATCTTATGACGATAAGTCCGCCACCCACACCACCCTGCGCCGTACTGTTTTCACCTAGCGGCTGGTCAGCGGTCACGTTTATGAGATAAACATGGCGATCACCTCCTGATCACCGTTCTTGTCTGAAAAATAAAGAGATCCGATCAAACGGATTGTGGTTTTAGTATAGGTACATGAATGTCTTACAACACACAAGAAATGAGCTAAATCTGGGTCTCAAGCAAAATCGACCGGACCGCTCTTACAGAGACACTCTCTTAAATGTGAAACCTAGACGAGTACTGTAAGCTCATCTTTAATTCTGTCCGACTCCGTCCGTTGTTTTGAAAATTTTTGATCACTGGGGCGATGTTTTGATTTGTTTGTTGATAAACACAAGCGCGCCTTCTCATTGGTTGAAAAGTGTCGCGTGACCAGTTGGCCCTGTCCTTAAATTTAGGGATATTCCGGACTGCTCAAGTCAATGTTGTCATCACAGACTCAGACAACCACATTCTACTCCCGCCAAGTCAGTTCCTCAATACTAAGATTACCAGCTTAAAGTGGTACAAGGTTCCCGGATATAATTCCCTCTCACCTGAGCTTGTCCTGCCATTCTTTACGTCTCCCAGACGGGTCCATCGGAAACAAGAATTACGCGTGTGGCACGCTGAAAACTTGGTGAATTTAAGCGAAGGAGACAACGGAGGAACAGTGTGCGCTGATGTCTATGCTCTCTTTGTGTGACTGAAGAGATTCAATCGCTGCTTTCTCTAAGGGTTTTAAAAAATGTAAAAGATAAAAGGGAATTTTTCTATACAATCTTTCTCACTTGACTTAAGTTTGCCTTGAACTGTGCACGTTTCGTATATCAATTCTCTGTTTTCACTGTCACGCCATGAAAAATCAAAATCAAAATCATTCAATACAGAAAACCCAGAATCTAGGAAATGGAAGAAAATCGATATACAACACACCTCGCTAAAAATCAGGACCGTGCGATATTTCATGTGCGAGATACTAGGAAAAATGTTTTATCCAAATTAACAAAGCTTTGTATGGAGACGCCATGTTGGTTCCCCTTTGAGGGGCACAAATATGGCCGCCGTAAACAAAAAGACTCATCTGTCTTTGAGTTTTTTTTTTATAAAAGCGTTAATTAATCGCTTGAGGAACTCATAAAGATTAAAGTAATATTTATCCTGAAACAAGAAATGTCAAGACAGCAAAATCTCAAAAACATGAAAAAATCTCAGCCTACATGAGAGCTGTCCAGGCCGCCATCTACACGCCGCGTCAAGCAAAAGTTTTGGAAATTCAAGCGTCCCTATATCGCAAAACGAAGAGCCCTTTCGAACCGAATATTTGTATACAGCTATTTCAAGAAAGTTTGTCGGAAAAAGTGCACACAACAATCCCGAAAGGTATTGTGGGTGGTTTTGAGTTCAATGTTCTTCAAAGAAATTTGAAAGAATGGCACAAGAGGCCATGGACGCGTTTGCGAAGGAAGTAACAAAAGTAGGTTCGACGGCCTACACTGCCAAGAACAGGGTGTTGATCATATCCTATATTACCTTTCAGGATTCTCGCGTGCACATTTTTTCCGACATGCCTTCAATAGCTGTAAACAAAGGTGTTCAGCTGCTGTAATGCCTCATAAAAGTAACACTCGGAATAATCGATAATGCCTTAGTTTGAATTTTGGTGACGTCATGTGAAAACCGAGAATTGCATTATTCCCGTAGGTTTTTCTTTTTTAATAAGAAAGCAAAAGTTAAGATTAAATGATTTTTACTCCGACATTGTAAAAGTGCAGCAATAAAACTGATCGTAAACCGTATATCCCGAGTTTTCTGATTTTGTTGCGGGGGCAAACTTCAAAAATATCAGGCGCCTGTTGCAATAAAAACCCAATGTCAGACGAAACTGCTTACATTTAGGCTAGAGTTAAAATGACGAGTTTGAGCTGAACGTCAGAGTCTGGCGCTAAATTATGAGTTTAAATGAACTGAACGTCAGACGCAACTGCTATTAACGTCTAGTGTTTTCAAAAACAAAGTGTTTGACTGGGGCATGTGCAAAAAGGGAAGGGGTAGGCGAAGAAGAATGCGAAACCACGGACCGAGGTTATTTCAGAACACGAATTGCGACTGAGTACGAATCTACATACAAAACAAGAAAGAGGGAGTTGAATGACCATATCCCATAGTCCCTTCATTATCAGATCGTCACAGGTATGATGACCTGTAATTCGTCGTCGTTATCATCGATGGCGTCGATACTGATTCGACTTTAAAGATGTATTCAAAGGAATATTTTGGGGGGAGGGGAGTGGAGGTGGTGCGAATGAGCGTCAGGGATTAGAGCAAAAGTGGCGTCTAAACACACTTTACTCTAAAAGCTCAAGACGACCAAACCAGTAGAAATTTAACAGAATAGAAATCATAAGTAATCACTGAAATTTCAACAAATTTTGTTCTAATATATAATTCATTTTAACACATTCGCCCCCGAACCGTCAGTAACCACCCGTGCGGATCCGCGTCCTTTCTACCGCTTGTGACTTCATCAGTTTCAATAATCAAGGATAAGTTTGTCCCCTAACTTGTGCAGAAGGAAAAGATCTTTCAAACCATACCAGAATGAGCACAAATTTAGTCAAGGACACCGGAGAAAAAGGCAAAAAACCATGTAACATTCTCCCGAAAATTTCCATGAAAATCTTGTTCCACTACCCACCTACCTTTTCCTTCATTTAATCCTAAGATCCTAAAGGTTTTCCCCAAAACTTTTCCCACCAAAATTAAGCCCACTAGATGCCCAGCAAGAGGGGAAAAAATGAGGTAAAAAAAGCGAAAAAAGAGGGGAGGAGAAAAAGCGAAAAGTAAAAGTCAAGTCCTAGTTCGATATCCTTCAATGACAACGCAGCTCAAAGTCAAGAATGAAATAAAGAAATTAAGGACATGTTACTCGCGGCGTTTCGAATGAAAATAGGCTTTAATGACCCCCTTCACGTGCATGGTACTGAAACATAAATAGTCTTAGACGCTTCCCTGAAAAATTAAACTTGGCGATTGAGTTTTTAAAGCTTTAGTCAGTCAGTAACATAAATGTATGAAATAACGTGAAATAAATGTGTTTAAGGTGGTAATAAATATTCCCTCGATAGTTTCAAGACACTAAAAGGTCCCTTGACTGACTTGTTCAGTTTTTTTATCAAGTAACCAAACACTGATTTCCATGATCATGTTAACGAATATCCACACTTTGGATTTTCCCTGTCTTTAAAAAAAAACTAAGGTTTACCCATGAATGCGGTGGCTTAGTTAGACTTTCTAAAAGCCGTTTAAAATAATCGCTTAAAAATCTATCCTGATAATCTCCAAAAAAGTTCCCTAAGATCCCAAAATAATAACACAAAATATCAAAGTTAAAAATCCTTGCAAGTAAAAACGGTCCGCCAATATTATAGCTATCGGGTGAAAAGGTCTAGATAACTAGCGATTACTAACATGCAGTATTAATGCTGCCGCTATGTACTCTTCCAATGTTTCGCGCTGCTGATCCCCAAACATGGTAGCAAGCAAAGAGAAGACCCTTTCAGCAGATCTAGGATTGACACAACTTCCTTCCGCCATGTTTTTGTACTTTTGGAAACTAACTACAACCAAATTCTGGAACACATAATTAAACGGTGAAACTGCTGTGAATGAGCTATGAAGGCATAAAGTACATATGAAGTCCCTTCACTCCCTTGCCTAACTCTTGCCTCTGGACCTATATAGCTTTATAAGTGCATCAACGCCATCAACTTCCTTCAATACGCCAATAAAAAGCATTATTTATATAGTTCGTGACTTCGTATTGCATTTTACGGATTTTTTTAACTCTAAATATTCTAAAAATCTCCAGACTTTCTAAATATCTTTTCAGCGTCTAAAAATCTTAAAAAAAAACAACAACAATTTTTATAGCTAAGCCTAGTTATGCCATTCTAACCTCGAGACTTCGTCGCTGGCACGGTCGATGCGTGGCCTCATGCATTGAAGTTCGCTTCGCTCACATTCATGAACTTTTAATATGAGAGGTCGACTTGTAGCAAGATTATGGCTCAGTCAATATATGACAAAAATTGATTCATAAACATAGTAGATACCAGAAGTAATGATACTAAACAGATTAGCATTGATGATACTAAACTGATGATACTGAAAAAAAGGTTTCCTCTTTAGCATAAAATTTGACTAAACACAAGAAAGACAAAGGAAAGTGACATTTCTGTTTGTTAAGAGGATGAGCTACATTTACAAAGTGTCATTGATGAACAATAAGGTAACAATAGCCATCTTAAAATATTGAACATTAATCAAGGTAAACTGGACAAAACAAGAACAAAGGAACTCCAAAATTTGCTAGATGAATCAATTTTTTTCACGGAATATTGCGGTACTGTCAAAGATAAGACGCCGAACATCAATTTCATCGGTAAGAACACTTTTGAAAAAAAAAGACCTTCTTCACCTTTGCCGATCTAGTTTTACTTTACAAAATATCTTAAACCGAAATTCAAATTATCATTTACCTACCAATTTAAGTGAACTGCAAAATGATGTGTTTATATTATGTCGAACGGTTGAGCTTTTCGGATTTTGTCTCTAATATCATTAACCTGCCGCGTTAATATTGTTACTGTTATAAATAAGCTAGGAGTTCCTATATACATAACTCACCGTCCATTCAAGTGCTTTCGGTAAATCCTCGTGAATATTCGTCGGTCTCTGGAAATCGCAAGGCGATTACCAAAATTATCCTCGTTTGTACTGACCAAATTTGGAAGCATAAAATTACAGTAAATTTCTCGCTGCGTGACACGGTTTCAAATTTTCTCCCGTGAACGAAAAACACTTTCACAGCTCTAAATACACTGATAAAATGTTCTGAATTTACTAAGAATTTTCAAACTCATTATTTTGGAGTCTATACAATTGCAAAACATAGTTCCGTACTATACTGACTGCACATGAAAAATTCCAAGATACCCAGCCTACTTGGCGGCTTTGCGCCAAACCTAACGTTATTAATATTTCTCAAAATTTCGCACTTTAATGCGTAAGCTTTGAATGAAAAGCTCTTCAATTTAGACCATAATTGTTCGAAGAAAATACAAAGATTTTCCGTTGTCCTAGAGCTCTCAAAATTTATCAGTTATAAAAAATCGTAAGGTTTAAATTCAAACAAGGGTGAGATACTATTATATAAAGCTAGCTGACCGGGGAATTTTACCCGGTAAATTTATAAGAAGAACAATAAATAAAGCAACTGAATGAAGTCATGTCCAAATTCCCAATCCAAAGCCATTTTCTCTTGCAGTATGGTTATATTTCAAGCGAACCTCGAATTCTTGGAGGATCGAAGAAAAGGTCCATGAAATTGAAACTTTTCACCATTTATTAAAGAACAATGAATTGAATAGGCGAGAAAAGAAACTCATAACTCCAAATCTGATATATATAGCACTAGATTCCTTGCTTTGGAATTATCGCGTCATATCTGTGTTCGTTGCATGCATATCTTCTCTAGCTAGTGGATAATCCTTTCCACAATTTTGTTTACTAGATATATGTATGACCATATAGACATTAGTGGTTTTACGACTTGGGCTAAATGGAACACTTTAGAAACACTGAGAACTAGTCGGGGCAAGTAGAGAATCACCGCAGCAGTATCGAGTCAGGGCGTTTATTCGAACGTGAGTCGTAAATAGCTATTATAGGGTCAACCTCATGGCCTGAACAAGAAAAAAACAACAGTACTGTTGATCAGACGGTTATAATGGTGATCATGAATGATAAATTCGAAATACTGAATGAAGAAAATTGATATCTACAACAACTGATAAACACAACCTAAAATAACAATAATAATAAAAACTGTGTTCAACACAGCGACACATTAGCCCCGTAATAAAACGCAAGTGACGTGTAGAAAATATTTTTGCATTTTTACAGCTCGACAAGCTTATTAATTTATCGAACTACAAAACCATAATCTACTTTTCAAAATGATTTTTCGCTTCATTAGAAAGGAAACTTAATAAACACAGTCGGCTTCCGATAATCGGAACCTTTAAGGGAAATCGAAAAAAGTTCGAGTTATCGGGAGTTTGAAGCAAATAACCGGAAGTAAGGAAATAAGCAAATGGATGGGAAGGAAAGGCAATAATTTTAAGCAACAAAGTATACAGGAGTGGACACTGAATTTGAACTGGAGTGACAAAAAAGTAAAGACAAGGAATTTACTTGGTTGTTTTGAAATAAATTCAATGTTTCGGACTTACACGGTACACGGTACACGGTTTTTTACCCGACTTGTCAGAGCTTACAACATGGTTCGAGATATCGAGGGTAAAATTGCATATAGAAATGAGCTAAAGGGAAACAAAAATTACTTCGAGATAGAGAGAGGTTTCCAGGGGAAATCGACTTTGGTTCGAGTTAGCGCGAGGTTGGAGTTAGCGAGGGTTCGAGTTATCTGTAGTCAACTGTATGTTCAAGAAATAATGATTCCTTTTCATCACAGTCTTCGTACACATTTGTGAACCTGAATTTGCTTTCTTAATTAACTGCCGCATATAATTCTTCAAAGATAAGCAAAAACTGACAGAAAGTGAGTTGAGGATTTTGAAAATGCAGTCGATTAAAAAATATTCCACGTTTTATTTTTTTTCTGAGAGGACTTACTGGGAGCGTCAGAAGATTATCAAGCAAGTTCTTTACAGTTACGATCTGCTACACCCCACAGATGGTGAATTATCGAGCGACTATACGTGTAACATCACTAAATAAAATTAACTGGTTACACTGAGAGTATTCACTGTTTGGAATTGGAATGGACCAGAATGGGAAAGGCCACTAACATGGAAAGAAGTTTGAAAATATGAGGATAACAATGTACCACCCTTTCTATTCGAGGTCAGTTTTGGGAATAATTTCCTCAAGTGATTATCATCACGCGAAATCACAGATCGCGACTCTTCTTTCAATTATACAGTGGTACCTTTTTGTGATAGGTTATGAAAAAATAATCGGACTTTGATTTAAAAAATCCGCGAAAAAAAACAATTTATTTTTAGCAAAAGTTGTAATCTTTTGGTTACAATGATTTAGTTGAACTCCAGCAAGGGTTCAAATAATGATGCCCAGGAAGCCCTCCATTGCGTGCATCGATTACTTAGCAACCAAATATTTCCGTAAGCGAATGAAATTGTGTGATAGAAATTCGAATACATACGTAGGCTTTTTAGTGAGCATGTTTTGACAAGAAACTAATTTAAACAAGGAAATTCTATGATTCAGTCCCCTTAGCAGATTGTTGGTACGTATAGTGTACGAAGCTTTCTTCTTTTCTCTGACTCTATTTAAATTATGCTTTTTGATTCAATGTTTCTTTTTATCTTCTTTCTCCCAGTTCTCGTAACTTTCATGAAGACAGATCATCAGTTGAGGAATGAAAACATATGGCAAACAAGGTAAATCATAACCATATATACGCCACACGTGCTCTTATCTCCTTACGCCCATACGGTAATGTCTGTTGTTTTCCAAACATATTCCGAGTACACGGATCAAAGCACCGTGAAAGTGGGAATCACTCTTCATTATATAATCCACCGAACGATTTAAGGTATGATGTCGATAAGCATTAGGAATCATTTACCACATTAAAAAAAAAGAAAGGATTTTCAGTGTCCAGAGATTAAAATAAAACTGAAGTTGATTCATGTCAATTAAGCTTAAAGTTTAAAGCGACTACGAAATTTCTTATTTGGATATTCTGATGTGTTAACTTCCGCAAAAAGAAATGCTCGAATTTGGATGTGCGTAAATTCTATGCTTTTATACTGGATAGAGGAATGAGAAAAGAAACTTGTACTTCTTTCAACAAGTTTTCGGCAAAATACTAGATTAGAAAATCCTAATTTAAACAACAACAGCGTTTGAATTAAGATTCGGTCCTGCAAACTGTCCTTAGTTTATTAATAATGTTTTTCCCACTGCACAAAAGAGCGATGAGTTGACGGCCATCCTCGTGAAGCTACAACACCGAATCAAAAGATCGCTCGGCGGTTTAAAGACAAACGTTCCCTACACTAAGGGTTGTTCCTACATGCAACAAAATTTTAATAAAATAATATCATAAATGATGTTGTGGCTGGTAGACTCTCGAACTGGAACAGAAGCATGGTCCTCACAGGAACTCAGTAACTGAAAAACACATTAAACACGAATTTCTTCGTGGTAAGGTAAAAGAACCAATCAAAATGCTCAACGTCTTTTACGCGTGAAAGGTAACTTAAGCCCTCTTTCTTTGAAACTTGTTAAAGAAACGAGAAAAATTAAGTAATTATTACAAGAGAGATAAATTAACCTGTCGCAGTAATCATTGCTATCATTTGCCTTTGGCAATCGTGAAACGAACAAGGTAAGTTTACTTCGAAAGACGCTGTAATAGTCTTGGAGATTCCATAGCTAGCATTCAAGTCGTTCATTTTTCCAAGGCATATCGTAATCGAAGTTGTGTTCATCATATTTATTACTAGGTTTTCGTTTGAATTAATCAAGATATTTCATATCATGATCAAACTTTAATTTTAGTGCACAAATTAGAGGACTTTGATGATGCGATCACGAGTTAAACTGTCCACCATGTTTGCACTGATTTTCTCGCTCTTGGCCGCTTTCTGCGCATGCACTGCCAAGGACAACAAACCATCAGACACCAAGGTAACTGTGTTTTTACTCATAACCACTACACATTGATTTGATTACAGTCGAATAATGTTAATTTATGGAGAAAAGTGGCAATAATGATAATTTGTTAATTTTACTTTTTACTTTTTTTGATAAATTAAAAAAGGGTTTCAAATTAAAAAAAAATTAAGGAGGTAATAATTACTTGTACAACCTAAGCAAAAATCAATCGTAATCAAAAGTAACGTTATTAGTAACGTGGTAGATACTAGTATATAGCCTCTGGGCTGAAAGACGAATTTCTTTAATGACAACTTACGATTTTATCAAAGAAACCCAAATTAAAACTTGCAAATTAACGAAAATCACTGGGCACTCTCTCACCTAGATCGAAACGATAGATGAAAGACAAAATTGACAAGAGCTACTAGTAGTTTGCCTTTAACTTTTCTTTTTTTGGCAGACTGTTTCACCTTGTCCATCTTGTAATAATGGCGGACAAACCGGGATGTGGACATACATGACATGCGTCCCAGGAGCCCCTGGGGCACCTGGTCGAGATGGAGCCAAAGGAGACCTGGGTAGCCCGGGGAAAACTGGAACCCAGGGACCACCTGGTACTGACGGAAAGAAAGGAGCAAAGGGAGAGCCTGGGATCCAGGGTTCTGCCGGACAAAAAGGACAGCGAGGGGACAAAGGCGACAGTGGAACGTCACGACTGGCTTCACACATGAACTGGAAGGAGTGTGCTTGGAAAAAAGGGGACAGCAAAGATTCAGGACTGATATATGTGAGTGCGGATCGTCACTTTGTTACCCGAGTTAAAAAATATTCTATTAGCTCAAAGCAAGTAATTTTCACTAAAATGATTGATTGTCATAATGCTTTGGTCAGCGGTCAGCGATAATGATGATTTTACTAAAATGATTGACTGTCATACTGCAGGCACAGAAGCTATTTTGTTTCTTTCTATCTCGTTTAGAACTGTGACTTTCTGAAGAAATACTCGGACACTTCCCTCCATGTCTACTATGCTGGTAATCTCAGGATTGCCTCATATGACAACAGCTGTAGTCGCTGGTATTTTACCTTTAATGGAGCCGAGTGCAGCTCTCCTGGAACTATTGACGGTGCATTCTACATGTATAAAGGCAGAAACTACAATCTTCATCATCACCGCCACATTGAAGGTCACTGCAATAACATTCAGAAAGGAAAGGTGCGAGTGGGTTTCTCGGTTGGAAAGTGCGTCACAGGACATAGGCTTGCTAACGCCTACACTGGTTGGAATTCAATGAATCGTATCTTCATTGAAGAAGTAGCAAAAGCTCAGCAGTGAGCTCTTGTCACGTGATTATCTGGACTTTTCTAAAAAGCGTGCTAGACTTATGCTATGTAGTGAGGTAATAATGTTTGTAAAGAAACAGTTGCTATCACATCTGTATCTGTTAAAAAATAAAGTCCAGAAGCATTGAATCTTAATACTTTACACTAATATCTTAGGTCAATAACATACTTTCCGTAAAAAATTTCATAAATTAAGTCACACCATGAACAGTTCATTGCGACAAATATACTTTTCAGTTATTCGCCTATCTGATCCTTATCCTATTACGCTTCCCACTCATTCTGAACCAGTGAGATGCAAATAAAACTTGGAGATCGAGGGCCTAAATGTCAAGCTGAATTCTTCAACTTCGGGTAAAGGTTGAGCTGAAATTAGAACTACGTAACCTCAGTTAAAAGAAAATAATATTTTATAAGAAGATTCTCTCAGAGGCCAATCAAAGCATGATTAGTTTTTGAAAAAAAAATCGAAGCACACCAGTGTAACTTAACAGAATAAAGACATCCTCCCACTGTTGAGGTGGGCCAGTAAAGTAATTTAACATGTTTATAGCCTGCATAGCATGAGGGTTTTGGTTGGGCGCGCAAGTAATAAAGGCGGGCGAGGGAAGAGAAACCGCGAGGAGATTCGGGCGGGAGTAACGAAGAACCGCCTGCACGGACGGAGGGCTTTTTTGAGCCAAAACAGGAAATGACCATTTACAGTCTTCTTCATGGGAGAGATGCTATGGCAATTTTGTCAACAGGTTTGGCAATAGCATGATCTTTACTGTCTTTTTATGGCCAAAGAAGAATGGGGTCCTTCTCGAAAACCTGTATGATCGCAATTTCGCCTCTAAAAAAGTATTATAGACGACCAGATTTCAGAAATAGCAGAAAAAGTAAATTTGCTTTGAGAACGTCCACCTCAGTTTTCTCTATTACTCGGTGTTAGAGAATAACGCACTAAATCGAACGGTCGGTGAAACGCACACAGTAGAAGAAAAACGCTCAGAATAATTCCCCATACTTGGTGTAGCTTAAGTTTAAGCTACAACTCAAATCTGAAGATCGCCCTATCTGTAAAAATTCTACATCCTGCAAACAACACTTAAAAGCCTGGCCCAGCGTCAAAAGTCGGAAATTATCACATTCACTGACAAAAAAACTACAAACCAAGGCACCTTGGTTTTCAATTCAGATCCAGGCATTTTAGTCAGGGGAAAAAAAGAAGCTAAAATATTTATTAAGCCATAATAAAAAGCTTTAGGCTTTAAGAGTGTTCAAAGAAATGAGTACTTTACAATTGCATCTGAGTCAACAATCAGAAACACCTACAGAAGCATTAATCACATGAAATAATTACTCAATATGGATGAAAAAAACCCGCTTTATGACCTCTAAATAAATGTAAGACTTAATGCGGCAAAAATAAGAATTACTCAGTCAAGTTTGAAACACAGTATAGTCACCTACGCGCGAAATAGCAATATAGAAGAAAACCCTGAATTTGTTCAAGCAAACTCCAATTGTGACCAATCTCACGTTTTACATTATGTCACGAGCTTTTGAGTCGTGTTTAGCCTGTCAACACTTTATTTCTGATTGACTGCAGGGGAAAACTGAAACCAAACAAGTTGTCAACAGGATCTTAAAATGAGTTGAAGAGAGTGGTAATTGAAAAGGCCACGAATTCGGGCAGGCGGTTTTAATTTTTCTCACGGCTTCGCCGCTCGTTTGCGCGCACTTTGCGGTCGTTTGTGCGGCTTCGCCGCTCAGTAGTGCTCCCGACAAAACCGCCATGCTACGAAGGTTAATACGTTTAAGATTGAAACCATTATCCTTTCAATTAAAAGGCATTCCTAAGGATTTTAAACCAATACCAACCAATTGCGACACAGGTCCTTAAACACTGAAGTCAGAAACAAAAGGGTAGTCATAGGGTAGCCCCCAAAAAGCTCGACCTTCACAAACGACACTCAGAAGTGACTACAAAATATTTTAGGTCTGGAAAATACTATACCTGGTTTTTTGAAATTCGTGCTACTAAAAAATACCAGTCACTCTCACTAATTGGTAATTTAATGGCCCTTCTTAATGGAAAATCTCACCTTAAAGAGACATTCTTGAATGCACCAGCTTCCAGTTGACACAAAGTGCTATCTTAAAAGATGCCAGAAGTGAATATTTCCTCATTAGGCTGGAAAATAAGACATTTAAAGGTCAGTTTTATTGTTAGCGCCACCGACTGCAAAGCTAGCTATTTCCCAAATTTACCCTATTTTGCAATGCCATTGGTCTACCTAATACAACCCTTGGCAACATTCCTCGAACAAAAGAAATCCTACAACCTCCAATTTGACTTCATGCTGACTTGGCAACATAAGCAACAAAGGGCTTTATTGTTTGCGTAAAAACTTCACAAAAAAAACTGCATCCAAGCGCAGTAAAACATCAAATTTTAGACCAACCGACATCCCTGGAATTCAATCAGGCTACCCGGCCAAATGCATACCAGCTGATAGCCCTGTGTCTCTGCAACAACCTGACACCAAGCTAGACAGCAGCCCCCCTAAATAGGCTACTTTCAATATATCAAAATGCAGCATGATAGCGAGTCTTAGAGGATCGACACAAACAACGAAATTGAATAAACATGAATAAACATGGTTTGTTTGTGTCCTCTAAGACTCGCTATCATGCTGAATTTTAATATATCAAAAGTGGCCTACTTGAAGGAGACACCGAGCCCAGGGAAACAATTATTGTTCGCCTGTCTGGGACAGTTGTGGGGTTGGGAGGAAAGCCTATCTCGATAAGCTAAATAGACGCGCCGCATGTATTATTGAAGGTCGATCTATCAGGGCTGAGGAGTTAAAATCAACACTTGGCTGGCCTAGCCTACAAGCACGCAGAAATTATCTCAAATGCGTCCTAGTCCATAAGTGTCTTCACGGAATAGCGCCTTCGTACTTACTTTCAGAGTTTAGACACGCGCACCTTTTCCATGGCTATAATACCAGAAGTCGTGATTTGCTGCGCCCTCCCTTCGCAAAAACTACCAAATACCAAGGTAGCTTCAGAATAAACGGTGCTCGGACCTACCGAGGATCATTAGACAAGTAGAGACCCTCAGTGAATTCAAAATCAAGCTAAAGCGCCACTTTAAACAGTAACACCTGCGTTACATGTTGTCTTAACTTAATTAATTGTCTAATTTTAATGCTTTAATGTCTTTGTTTTTGTGTTTTGTCAAGGCTCCATTTAAACTAGCTCTGCTAAATTGGATGCCCCTGGACAAATATTGAATTAAAAAGCCGCGGTTAAAATTTCAGCAAAGCCACAGTTCAGAACAAACCAGGCTCTTTAGAACAACCCCACCCTCTCTGGAATTTAACCATTGCAGGCTACCCCAAATGCATACCAGTTGATAGCCCTGTGCCTGTGCAACAAGCTGACGCCCATCTTGACGGAAGCCCCCTCAAAAATATTGCTGGCTCAATGGGGGCCGGCCTGTTACACCCTCGCAATCCTCGTGTCCAGTCCCTATGCGTGACTGGCCTTTTTTTGTGACGTATCCGGGACGAAGGTCCAGAAGGCTCCCCGCTCCCCTTGGAACAAGTGAACCCTAAACGAATTGACCGCACTTAATAGTAAGGCCTTGACACTAACTTTCCCTTTAACTTTCCCTTTTTTGGCTACTCTAACGGACCTCGTGACCATATTAGCTGTGCTAAATAATTAAACGATAAAGGCAAAGTAAACCTTTCCCTTCTATTCGTCAATATCTTTTATTTCGCCACTTTATTTCCCTCAGAATTTTACTAAACAACAAAAATCACGCATAATCGCTGAGTATTCTTTATCATCTATCCGATAATTTCTGAGGGGTATAAAAAAACAATCGCATTGAGATTCAGGGATGAATAATTCATTATTATTGTTTTAGTTTGTTTGTTTCCCTCAGTCTCTGTATCAAGTATGTATTTTGATAATTCGAAACTTGCCCATTCAAAGAATTCACAGCTAGCCGGCACGTTACCTTGCGGTCTTAACGTCGCGTATGCCTGAGACCTCAAAAATCCAACAACGTTAAGTGATCTAGCTGTGTTCTTCTATACAACGTAATAATTATATGAAATTGTCCACCCAAGACTCGACCTCGTGTCATAGTGTGTGCTCACTCGAGCCAAATGCGGGGAAGGTCTATCTGAAAGTTTTTTGTAGACAACTTTAGCGAGCGGTTTCATTTCATGCAAGAAAAGCTGACGCCTTGGCCCAAGCCAACAGCGCTTGCGTATGTTCTAGTTGTCTCGCCTATGCTTGACCCGAGTAGACCCGGCTGGCGTTCCAAAGTGTTTATACGGAGGGAAGTTGGCACAGCTAGGAGGATGACCCTACCATCACAAAAAAGGGTCATCTAACGGTTCACCAATCTAGCAAGGGAAAGTATGAAAAGTTGGTAGCCCAGGGTAGAACAGGTAGGCGGGTGACAGCGGAGGCTGTTTTACCATTTACACCCGCAAACCGGTCGGTTCACCGTTTGGGTAAATGGTAAGCAAAATTCAGTACTGGTTAATTTCGCTACGGAATCACGTTTACCATTTCTACAGATCAGTTCCATTTACTGCAAAACGACCGCGAAAGCCTTTCAGAAACTCGTATCAAAGATGGCTTTGGAGTAATGGACCACGAATCTCCGTGTGGAACATTCCGACCGGGAAAACAGTACTACCTTTTCAGACGTTCCGTAGCTCCCAGAAATTTTCCACTGAAACGACACAAAAAATCGTGTTCCATTTACTTTCCAACCAGATTTTCCGCAAACTTTTTCGAAATAGTAAACAACCAGGGACTTAATAGGTAAAACGAGAAACAATCACTTTATTTAACAGTATTTTTTGAAGGCGAAGAGTACATCACTATATTTAACAATTATTCTTTGAAATAGAGGCGACTGGGTAAATATTGCCCAAGTCACTATTCACCGAGATAGAAAATTGATTGTTTTAGTATAAAGTTGTGGTTCAGTTTTATCCTTGGCTTAAATTCTATTTCCCTTTGTTTTAAACTCATTAAAATACATTACCATATCCCAAAACAAAGGAAAATAAAATTTAAACCAAGGATAAAATTAAACCACAGCATATACACACGAAGTGATCTGAACAGAAACGGAAAGGGACTATTGGAGTGCGATTTGATTGACGGGTCAACTTATACGTAGAAAATGTGCCTACGCCACGCGCACATCTCCCGTGATGCGCCTTATTTGCCCCCCAAAATTTTACATAAGCATTGTTTTCAATTTCTCTTGGGACGGATGTATTACCTAGGAGAAATGAAAAACAAAGGTTATGCAAAATTTGGGGGGCCGGTGCATTATAGGAGATAAGCAACTGGCATATATGGCCGTAAACAGTACATACACAAAGTTAGATCTTTATAGAATTTTCCAACGTGGCAAATCTTAGTTTCAATCTCGTGTTTACCGAGTGAGAACCACTCATTATTCAGGGGTATTGTAGTCTCCAGGTTTGGCCACGTGGACAGCAGTAACAATGCATTTGGAATATACCCAAAAATGTTAGCTATACGCGAACGCCACTTGAACATCTCACATAATGCGCTGAGAAGAGGATTAAACGTTCTGGGTTTCCAACAAAGATGGATAAATTTTATAATATGGTGATTGCGGTAGAGTTACGATTTGCGACGATTTTGAAATTATGAGTTTCTTCATTAATTAAGCATATCTTAAACTTACAGTAGAATAATGAACATCAAACACCATAACCATCACTGTTCCCTCTCAGTTGGCAAGGATAGTCATAAATGTAACTGATTCTAGTTGATACTGATATTTTCTTTGAAATTATTCTACAACAATTCCATTGCACTGTGCGTTCTAGATATGTTGAAGACAGATAAATTGGATGAATTGAGACGGCACAAGGGAGTGAAAACAGGCCTTAGGTCTTGACTAATGGTGACGTTTTCATTGCCGTCACGGTCGTTGTTGGTTAAGCTCTCTAATAGGGACATTAATTAAGATCCGAGGACGGCGACGTCTATTTCCCTTTCGTAAACGTTCTTTGCCATTTTAAACGGCCGATGCCATGTACCGTTGGTAACCAAACCTTTAGTTATGAAGATTGGGTTAAGTCATAATAAAGCAAATAATACGATTCCGAATAGTCTTAGAAACAACGACCTTGAGGCCCAAGTTGTATTTACGTTTGAAAAAGTTATTGAAACAGCTAGGGTCACCTGTTATTAATGTAACAGTTAAGAAAGACACTTTTCGCAAGTTTGCGCCCTTAAATGTTTTGGAATTTTGGCGGGTCGCTGTGGTAGTGTAAGGGTAGGGGAGAGAGTTTGGGATACGAAAGGTCCTGGTTCGAGGTCCGGGTTAGACCCTGGGTTGCAATTTACTTTCTTTTTAATAGAAACACTCAATAAATCAATAAGAGCTCAAAAATTTTCTAAGTGTCCTTAAAATGGCAGCGCGGAGTTGAATCCCTAAGAGTCATATTCAAGTTCAGAAAGGGCAGGAAAATTTCGTCGTCGCTTTTTTACCTTGCTCCTTCATAAAACGTAAAATTATAGGCATTTTTAGGTCGTAGTCGTGCAGTGATAGCTATTGATGGCAAAGAAATGTACAAAACAAACCCATTGCTTTTTCAACGTTCTCCCTGCCTCAATCGTTGTCGGATCTTAAAGTTTATATTAATTTGAATGGGACGTAAAATAACCTACAGCAAGGTTCAGAAAGGATAGGAGACATACATGACGGTGGTGACGCCTCTGTTTTCTGCTTTGAATGAAGGCTTAAGGCCCTTGCCTCGGCGTTAACCTCGCAAACAATTAGCACAGCTACTGAAGCAACACAAACAACTGGCTGCATGGCGAAAAAATACTTCGGAAATAACTCACCTCTCAATAACTCTAGAGATGTTATCATTAGGACAAAACAAGTGGTTTTCCTGGGACTGTATTGAGGGTTGCCTTGATTTTGATCAGCAGTCAGGTGAACGTCGACTGAAATTGAAAGAAAATACAGACGTTGAAATAAATCCAAGAAATGACATTTATCCAATCATGATACATAATAGAGAGACGAAAGAAAGCTCAAGGACAATCAGAATTCAGAGCAGAGTATACTCCAGTGGAAGCGGCAATTTCAAGAGAACGCAAAGTGCAAATAAATCCAGCTAATAAGAAGTAGTCCCTTAACTCGTACATTTATTTTGGCTTTAATTGAGGCTAGCTGAACAAAGTTGGTTAAGCCGCAAGATTGCACAATAATGCTTAGCCGAATCTTATTTTTGCTGTACACTTTGCATATTTTTGCATCAGACCTCATTCTCTCGTGAGCAACTTTTTGAGAAATTTCTGGCAACTTTTTTGGGAAATCTCGAGCAACTGGTGGTAAGTCTTACTTGTGTGTGTGTGAATTCCATTTTTTCTTTTTTGCTTAAAACAACATTGAATTTTTCCTCGCGAAGCGAGGTTTATAATCTTGTCGCGCGCGAAGCGCGCGTGTATCACTCAAGCATCGCAAGGCCAGCGTGATTTCCTCTTGGCTATAAATCTATCGAGTTTGGTTGGTGTCCGCCTTGACGTCATCCAGAGTAGTGACGTCAAAGCGCATTATGGGTTTCGAGGCAACCGATTGCCATCGACGATAGACTACGAGTAGTACCCCATTTTTCCTCAGGGATAGTAGAGCGAGCGAAACGAGAGCACGCGTAAAGATCACCCCACGCGAGAAAAGGCGACACGCGGCGCCGCGTGTCGCCTTTTTCTCGCGTGGGGTGATTTTCACGCGCCCTCGCGTTTCGCTCGCTCTACTCTATTCCTGAGGAAAAATGGGGGACTTCTCGTAGTCTACATCGACGACAAAGCTCTGGGATTTATTCATGAAGACAGGTTTTTTCATCTGTGAATTATAACAATGTTTACGGTCGGTGAGTCACCAACCATGCAATATCTCAGGTAAATAAAACAGAACAGCAAACTCAACAACGGTGGATACAATAAGTGCCTGGAAATCCTCGCTGGGAAAGATTTACAAATAAAACCCCGCAAGAGCGAGGACGTGGACTTTAAATTCAGCGCGAGTAACGGCACAGCGAAGGCATGTCAACTAGAGACAGAGGTTATACAGCGACCACGAATATGTAAGGAGTTAGCAACAAAATACTACAGTTACACTACAAAAGAAGCCGACGAAGAGAGGGAACACCGACTGCCGACGTTTCATTTCAGTATTCGGTCAATAGAATTCGCAAGGAGAGGCAAGTTTACAGTCAAAATTATCTTCTTCGATGCAACGATAGGAAGCAAGAATTACACCATCTGTAAAATCGACACGAGGAGTATCTTTGCAACGGACTGAGGACAGCCAATCAGCCTTTTCACCGTTTTACAGTAAGCTTTCCAACACCGATAATGTGTGACATGTAGGGAAGCGTTACATTTTGTAAACAAAATCCTTACTGGGCAAAATTTTTCGTTTAAGCTTACAATTTTCATTCAATTTCCTTCACAAGTAAAATAAATGTATGTATAGCAGCCTTATACATAAACCCAGCTGTGTCTTTTAAGTCAAGCATGACAGAAATTTGTTATTGCTGGCCCCCTATATTTTTGTTCCTATATTATTCGAAAATAACATCAGTATTTCGGATATCCTCAGAATATTAGTGTGTGACATGCATATGGTTGCCATACCAGGAACGTTTTAAAATTCCTTTCGCTGTTAGGGAAAATTTAACAGGTCACTCATAAAATTTCACTCTTTCAAAGAAGTCAGACAGAGGTGACATTATTTTTTCTCCAATTAGCAGCATTTAGTTGTTGTTTTCACTGCAGCATTATCTCCTAGAATTGCCATCCACTCATTTCTACTGACACATTTCACAAATAATTATTGCACTTAAGGGTGAGCTTTTATTAACAAATGCAACTGAATATTAGCTGGCAGTTATCCACTATCACCCCCATTTCCTTTTGACCATAATTACACACATGTAGGAGGGTCAAATGGAGTGAACATGGGGGGATGGGACCTATGCAGCATTCGCTAACAACAGCAACCCCATTTAAATCTCAGAAGATCCTTTTTAAAGCCAGAGCACTAGGTTCAAATTTAATCTACAGGAGATTAAGTACATCTCAGCTTCCAATATTAGATCCACCCTCCCCAGTTACATGATTTACTTCATTTCTCTCCTGTCCTCCCACCCCTTATGGGCTCCCCCCGCCCCCCCCCCCCCCCCCCGAGCTTCGCGAGGTTCTGCGATACACGTATTTCTAGTAAGGAATGTTTGATTTAGGCTAAGAGGGCCGTCGTTCTCATTGTTTACTTTTATCATGGGTTTTGTTAAGACTGCTACACTATACAGTATATTGACAAGAGTCTGAAAGGTAATTTTTACCCCTGCGCACGTGAAACAGGATGTAACAATTAGTGCTAAATAGTTAAGAGCGACTGTCAGGAAATATCGAGCATCGAGTGGCAAGAGTTGAAAAATCGATTTCCTTCATTTTTTGTCCATAAATAGCTTTTAGGTAGATAAGTAATCTGATGTAACTTGTTCTCGCAAAAAGCCTTTTATTTTCGAGAAAAGAGTAAGAATATCAGTTTTCGTGGTCGGAGTCTCAAAATGGCCGTATTTTCAACCCGAAATTTGCTAACATCAACTCTCCTCCCGGCGGGGCTAAAGTGCAGGTCACAGGTCACAGGTCAGGTCACAGGTTACAGGCCACAGGTCAGGTCACGGGTCACAGGTCACAGGTCACAGGCCACAGGTCAGGTCACAGGTCACAAACAAAAAATAGGATACTGGACAAAACTGTTCTGGACTGACGTTTTACTATACAAAAATAAAATACTGAAGCCAAGGAACCTTGATGATATTTTTGTCCTTTAAACAATATTAAATTCCACACATGGTTTAATATGTTCATGCTGATCATATTGCATATCCAAACTTCGTAACGAAATCACAAAGGTGTGCAAAATCATGTGATTTGTACGAAAAACAAATCACATGTTTTTCACTGAAAACGAAGTGTTGTCGTGTTATTAGAATGTCATCTCCAAATAAACCGTGCAGCCAAGATAACTTGGAGCGAGTCATTGAAATGCAGCACTGTAATCCTTTGATACATCAGCAGTTTATAGAGTCAAAGATTCAAGTTGTAATAGCGGAATGCTCCCACCTAAGGGCCACGAGACAAATCCAAAAGAGGTTTTTCAAGCTGTTGTGCAACAGAACGTGAGAAAATGGCAAGCTCTTGGGAGAAGAGCCGATAAATATGGTCCAACAACTATCCGAGAGGCCCAAATAGCAGTGTCTGAAGTTCTCAGCCGACTACACTTTAACACAGCAGTATTTTGTCACTGGTAAGAAGCGCGAGCAACAGGCCGCCATCTTCAAAAGAGATGGAAGACCGATCTAGTGGCAAGAAGAGTTTAGGACGAGGAAAGTCTGAAGAAAGTTGGCGTATTTCAGTGGTCCGTTGTCCCGTCGAATGCTTTTCAAAACATCCATAAACATGTCATGATATTCTTCGTTTTTCTAACAAATCACGTGATTTTGCGTACCTTTGTGATTTCGTTACCAACTTTGGTTACGCTGTAACAAAAGTCCTCCTTGCGTGATCAACATGAGTGTGAAATTGGGGTAAAGTTCAGAACAGAAAAAATATAATTGAGGTTCCTTGGCTTGTTTTATTTTTGTATAATAAAATGTCAATCAAGAACAGTTTTGTCCAGTGTCCTATTGTTTTTGTGTGTGACCTGTAACCCGACCTATGGCCTGTGGCCTGTGGCCTGTGGTCTGATCTGACCTGGCCTGTGACAAGTGACCTAGCCCCGCCGCTTTGCAACACTGTATCAAAAAAAGT
>NC_133213.1:10993037-11008037 GCF_958299795.1 Porites lutea | reverse complement strand
GTTCGTATATGTAACAACATCTTCTTCTCTGGGCAATAGGCAATTACCCAGAAAGCCTTGAAAGTAAGTTAAAAGACGAGAGAACAATTTTTAGTTGCTACGAGATAAAAAAAATCGATAAGCAATGGCAGTCCACAAACGTGGTTAGATGATACGATATCTTAGTTTTTAAATATTTTAGTTAGTGTTGTAAAATTCCCAGTACAAGTAGCATCAAAACTGATTATTGTGCCCCTATAATAAGGTTCAGAACTCATCTCCATTCTTTTTTTTTAACATAAACAGTCTAAAGAGCACTTCTTCAAGGCCATCAAAGAGCACCAGTGCTTGTTGCCATCACCCATGATGCTTTTGGAAGGCAAATGACCCCTCGCACCCCTGACTGATTGTAAGTGTCAATTCTACAATTATCATTACTTTTTGTTATTCTATAACAACTTTTTACTGATTTTTTCTTGTTACGAGTTACCATTGTTGATTATTGGTATTATTGCCGGTGACTAATTTTCAAAGTGTACTCGTTTGAAAAAAACATAGTCATTGTTAAATGGTTTAATGTCAGCATATATATATGAGGAAGATATATGAGGAAGAAGAGAGTATGTCTCATGACGGAAGTAATTTTCATTGGTGCTATTTCTAATAAGAACGGGAAGACTATTAGACTGCTGTTCAGCACCATCCTGAAAGCTGCAAAATTTTCTCTAGTAGAGCAATTAATCATTTTGCACTGTTAGAATGCAGTTAATCTTCAAAAATGTCTCTTTCCTTCATTGTTAACCAACCTACTTTTTCTACATCATTTATGTCTCTAACATGACACCCAGCAACAAAACTAGCTACAGCAAGTTGTAAGCATTAACGTCTCTTCAAGAACAAACACAAAAGTGGATAAAAAACGGGATCACAAATAATAATTTGATTTAACTAAAACTAAGGATTAAACCACGCTTTTACTGAGCTTTAAGTTTGTAAAAATGTTCTCCAAGATGCCAAGCACACTGTAACAGGACTTTGACAATTTGTGCAAGATAGATGCTCAGTGCAATAAAAGAAATTACTCCCGTTTATATTATAATATGGTTTATGGAAGTCTAAGCTTCTATTTTCAACTTTCAAATGTTAAAAAAAGAATCTTAAACAAGCCTTGATCCTTTATTTTTTTTCAGTAAGTTACAATAATTATTACAAAATGTGTTAATTGCTATTCAAAATCTCGTCTTGATAATTTTAATTTCTTTGGTCACTTATTTATTCTTTCAGTATCTGATGCACAAGAAGTAGTTAACTTTATTTGTAATGATGTGACTGTGCGAAACACTCGGCTTCAAGCAAGGCTGCTTAAAAAGCAGCATTTTACAGAATTCTAGCCTTTTGTCTTTCCAGCCAGAAAAAGTTTAAAACTTTTTTTCAACGTAATACATTAAGTCTCAAAAGGACCCACAACTTGAAACGAAGCTCTCTAAATTGAATACCTGTGTTGGTTTGTTTAAGACTACAAATAAACTTAAAATTATATGCATAAAATTGTTTTCTTAGGACAAATAGAGAATTAAGAGAACAGCAAGACACAGAATATCAAGAAAGTCTTGCACAAGACCAGGAAAGGGTTAGTAGCTAGTAGTACAAAGGCTTTCAACACTAAAATAATATTAAAACAACATCAAAACAACCATGCAAACAAAAACATTCGTTTACTTCAATTAAAAAGGATATCATGGATGAAATTTATATATTTTTTGATTTATCCATTTTTATTAGGAGAGACAGAGAGCAGAGGAGAGACAGAGGGAAGAGGAGAGGCAACAAAGAGAGGTAATTTATGATAATGTCATTATTTTGATAATTAAGTACTTAGTTTCCTTAACTGAAATCAAAATCCTTAAGGTACAGAACAGCAAAAATAACAATTTAATAACAATTTACCTCTATTTTGACAAGCAGGTCCTTTTAGTTGTAATAATAAAATAAAATTTCTTAATTACAATAATCTTGACCTTAAAGAGCCATAATTAAAAAGGCAACTAAGAAAGCAGCCAGATTTTTCTTCTCATTATCTGAAAACTCCTGGACAAATTAAAATCCTACTTTTTTGCGTTAACACGAGCTTACTCGATATAGTAAATTGTAGCTGATAGTCTAGTAATGTATTGTCTTTCACTGTATTTAATTAGGCCGAGGGGCTCAGAGAAGAAGAAAGAAATAGAGCAGAAGCAGAACGCCAAAATGCTGAGGTAAAAAAAATAGTAATAATCGGAAAGGAAGAATCCAAAAACCAAAAACGATTGTTTTAAAAGATCCTTAGTTGGTTGCACTGTTAAAATATTACTCAGCTGTTTTGGCTTGAGAACTCGATTTGTTTTTGTCATTCCTACGTTTTTTTTACTAAGCTATGCATGTAAACACTAACCAGGGTACTGACATGACTCACCCTTGCATTGCTTTGCATTGCTGGGAGTAACGTTTTGTGTTATCCATTACGGTATATCTCAGAGTAAAGGCTAAACAGCATTTTGTAAGCTTGAGTTGCATGTTTTTAGACAAGAAAACCTCATTTAAATTTGGCTTAATCTTGGATTAAACTTAACCATCTTTTGAGAAACCGGGTTCTGGTTATCTTTTGCACAAAGAAAATCACATCTATTCAGAGAAAATTGTAGTTAATTAGAGATACCCCGTAAGCTATTCCAGGCTCTCAGATATTAGGATGTCAAGTAAAAATAACATGCTCTTCCTTTGGGATGAACATGACACTAAGTCACTTCCGGCTTCTTAGTTACACTAGTGCTTATTCACGTGTTATGCTTACTCTGAAGCTCGTGCTTTAATGTCTGATACAAGAGAAATATTAATTAACACCAGTAAAATTTAAAACAAACTCTCATCTTTATAGACAATACGTGAGGCAAGAGAGGGGCTACCTCCAGAGCCTCTGGAAAATGAAAGCACTTTGACAGTGAGAATCCGTGGCCCAAATGGAAATTCTGTACTGAGGACTTTTTATAATCATGACACCACACAGGTAAAACAAAGTGAATTACCCATGTCATAAGCAAGAAAGTTAAACTTCTTTGCAAGCTTGTCAATAGGCCTTTTTAGTTTTTTTGCCCAATTAGGATCATGTGATAATACCCCACTTTACAGTCACAGCTGGAAACGAGGCTGACCTCGCTTTGATACAACCCTTCGTGCTTTGTCTTATGCTAACTAGTATTTTTTAAGCATAATTTCCATAGGAAAAGGAAGGAGGTTCGTATAATAACAAGGTCAACCTCAACCTCACGTTCACTCAAAGGCTGGGATACTAAGCCTACAACTTTAAAATGGCCGATACTTTAGAGAACTGTCCCGTTATAATCATCTTATCTACGTGCAAATGCACGCGCTTTTTGAAAAGATAAACTTCCCTACGACATCTATTGGGAAAACAACAGATACAAGCCAAGGTTAATTCTAACCATCAAGTAAAGCATTTGGGGGGGAGTTCAAGTGTTTGAAAATGAATTACCTGTAGTTGTTATCCATGGCTAATTACCGTTTAGACGCGAAACTTAACTACGGCTTAAATTCTTGAGCAGGCGCTGAACGCCGGGACCACCACGGAATATCGCACAATTTAGTCTAAACCGGGATAATGTTTAAGGGAAAAAAGAAGTCATGTTGGCTTTGAGTTACCGCTTACGTTATCTCTTAATTTCCATAAAGGCTAATTTAAAAAAAAAAAACTTCCAAACGGATAGAAAATTATAAATTATTTTGATAATAAGTGTTTCACTCGTTAATACGAAACCCCCTGATGGCAGATTCATCTAAAAACTATTCTTATAGGACCCTTATAGAACTTACCTTGAGTAATAATGGATCGGAGCGCGCCTCAGTGTTGTACAACCTTCAAAAGGGATGAAATATGCTTGGCAGCCTGGCAAGCGTATACACTGGCGTCATCGTTTGTTTTGTTTCTGATTCAGGTGCTTTTCAGGGTTGCGTTTGCCCTACAGTGTCTCTGCCCAGTCAAGACTTCGTAATCCAGAGACACCAAGGGCCACCCATACATAATGACGGTTCTTCTTTGGTAGACATTTCATTCAACAGTTACACTGTTCTTATAATAGAGATGTAGGACGAAGCAGGCCCATAGCCAGATTTATCGGTTTTCTTCTTGGAGTCCTCTCTGAACCAATTTTCGTTGTTGGACTCACAGTGCAAAACTTCTAATTTTCCAAAACATTGTTGAACTCTCATTTGTACAACCTGTCTTAGCTAAAGCTGGTGCAAAGGACTGTGAACAGCTTTTTTTTTCTAGGCTATGGCCCTGGTTCCCCTGTGTCTGTGGCTATCTATTGTCTGTGGTGTAGTTGTTCTCTTTAAGTACGGAAACAAAAGCATATTGTATTTTAATACCAGTCTCCTGGGAATGGGATGGGCCTGGCAGTACTTTCGCTCACGGGGCCTCTCCTGCTCCCAGGACCCTTAAGCTTATATATGAATGTTAAATAATAAGTAAATCTTTTTTCTCCTTGGATTGTTAATATTTATAAATATCAAAGAACGTTTTAAGAACACTCATTCACATACATTTATTTTACTAAACCGATACTAGGATAAACTAGACTTCGGCTATAAAATAAAAGGAGTGTCCATTGACAAAATAAACGGTGAAGAAAGCGAGGAGTTATTATCAATAACATATATCGGATAAGACACCTACTTTCCTTCTTCTAATGCTTGTGAATGAGTGATCACTATAAAAACAAATTGCAGAAAGTCGCAATTGTATTGCTTTCAGTTATATGAGTCCACCAAAAAAAACATCGATCATTTGCGTTGTACAGTATAATATAGAATATTTAACTAAGCATTCTGCGAAAAAAAAACTTGAAACAAATGATGACAATAATATTAGTCTAGATTCTTTTGTAGGACATATTCAAATTTAAGACAAAGTAAATACACTCATCTGGGCAAAGGTAACTGAGTCCAACGAATTTTTCCAGTATAAAGAAAAAAAGTGACCTGTACTCTAAGCCTTGGAATGTGTCTTTCCAAACTATGTGTGTTCGAAACAATGTGAATATCTTTAGGATTTTGCAAATAGTTTGAGATTACGAGTAGTCCCTATTTTTCCTCAGGGATATTAGAGTTCACGCGCGCTCGCGTTTCGCTCCCGGCTCTGCTATCCCTGAGGAAAAATGGGGACTACTCGTAGTCAAAAAGAGTTTATACCGCTAAATTTTGGCTAACTGTATATATTTGATTAAAGGGAATCTTTCCTTGAAGAAGTTTTGCCAAGTTTGCCAAGTATATCAGTATACGATAGGGCAAACGTTTGTAAATAATTTGCACTTCTAGTTAATAGTTTAATAAGATTTCAACGATTTGGTTTTGTTAAGCTCCAGCTGTTTTTAATAAGGTTTCAACGATTTGGTTTTGTTAAGCTCCAGCTGTTTTCTTCCTTTTTCTCTTACGTAAAAACAAATATTTCCAGTAAAAGTAAATATTACATAAAGGCCTTTTTACAAAAATAAATCACCTCTTGGCCTCATTGAAGTGTAATGTGTAATTGTAAGTGGGGAAGTGGGGGACGGGGAGGGGGGGGTGGGTTGATCTTTGGAGATATATAAGTGTGCGTGTGCACGTTTCTCTTCTCAGTCGATTCACCTTGGTGGAGTATTCGAGGATTTTAATAAATCCATACATAAAATACATAATTTGTCTTGTATCACTCTTTGGTTAGTTTTACTTGTTTGTTGGTTGGGTGTTTATTTTTTTTGGGGCGTAAAGTTACAAAAGGTTGTGATAGTTTCCAATATTGCCAGAAGGGGGAGATCTTTCATTAGGTAAAAATAGATCATTATAATTGGATCTTTGTTGGCATTGTTTGAATTTCGAATAATTATTTATTTCAATGAAATTGACAAGCTATTAATTGGTAAACCAGCGCTTGCGTTCTTTTAGTAATAAATATGGGACAGAGGTGGAAATACAAATTTTCTTATATCAGGCATGAAAACGTTTGACCAATATTAACTCTTTGCATGACTCATAGCGTTGATAACCGATTGAGACTTTATAGTTAATTCATTTAATTTTGACAAGTGTAAAATCTAGGCGTTGAAATCAACGTATTTTAACATAGCAATATTAGTTATTTTAAAACTTATGAAGACTTTGAAGTCAATTAAGTGATCTATTAAGACTTGAAGATTACTTAATTAATTAATATACGCGCGAGTTACTAGAGTGCCTCCTCGGGATTTCGCCTTCTGGGAGAAATCCCTGCGGGGGCATAAAAAATAAGGCTTTTTTGCCTCCGGTTTCGCGACGTTATATTCCGCGTTCCATCTGATGCATCTAACAGTTTAAATGGGAATATTGCCTGTTTTGACAAGACAACGAGAGAGATGGTCAAATCTTTTGTAGTTCCGGTGCTGATTAAATTTAATAGCCGTTAGAAATACTTCAGATATTGTTCAAGCTGAACCCTTTGTTACTGATAACATAAACATACTGAAAGTGTTATTTAGTAGTAATATCTTTTATTTAGGTATCCAATTTATCTTTCTTCATTCACTATTAAATCTTTAATTTTATTTTCTCCGATTAAGGAATATGCCAGTGCTGAGGTTTTTGACATGCTAGGGTAGTTCTTCTATCCTTAACGCACTTGATAGATAATGCTACATATTAAGTGCTCCATGTTGCACGACTTAGTTTTTTTTCTGTTTTAGTAACAGTATTTATTTGCGTGTTCAGGATTTACACTAAGGCTTTTCTTGGTAATTTCCAACTTACGGGTTGTCTTCAAATCACACTATAAATGTGACATAAAACTACAAGCGACCTACAGAAACAAAATAGAGCAGTTTCAACATATTGGCTTGCACACAATGTATCATGGGGGTCTCAGTATAAGTAGTTGGTAGAGCACTGCTGCGCTAAGCGATTGATTTGAATCTCGTTTAAGTCCCAATATGTTCTTTTTTTTTTCGTGTTCATTTGTAATTTCTTAAATTATTATTACAATCGGGACGAATATATCTTCATTAAAAATTTGGATTTCCGCATTTCTCATATCATTTTCAATGTACGAACTTAAAGATTAGAAATAAACGTAAAGAAGATCATCGCAGTTAAAGACACAAGGCTTATGCAGTTGCGTAAAGAAAGTTTAAATTTTTTTTTCAGGCCATTTTTCATGCTCAGAAAAATCATATAGTATTCGAAGAGTCAATTAAAGTCGTTTAAAGAAAGTTTAGCGCAATTTTTCTGTAGACAGACGTTCTTCGTCGGCTGTTATTGACTAGTTCTTATGCTCAATATTCATTATAATAATTATAATTAATGCAACGTATTGTGACTAATTCTGACTAAACATTCCTTTCATTAAAGTTCTATTAAGTATTCAACCGCTGACATATCTTGATAATGTATATTTCATTTTCTAAAACCCGTTAAAAAATTTGAATGATAATGTATATATTTAGTCTTTTCGGGAGAAAATTTATTAAAATTTCATTTTTGTTTGATTTAGTTGATTGGTTAGACGCGTCCTAACTTCCACGTCTGACCGAAAATTTAGGTAGACCCAAATTACAGTATTGTCCTTCCTTTCGGTCCTTCTGAAACAGCTTTAGTGTAAAGGCAACTGATTTTGGTTTGGAAACCGACCTTGCAGTCATGGCTACTCACAAAGCGTTACATTCTCTCTAAAAGGCAACTACGACACACGTGCAAGGGTACTACGTATACGATGCCAAATGCATCACAGACCAAGTATCATTTCGTTAGTACTTTAAAAACCTCTCGGAAGTTACGGATCAAATATATTCAGTATCTTTTTTCAGTTTAAGTGTTGAACAATACCAATGGATATTATATTGATATGTTGAAAGAAATGTTCATGTTTTCACGTCCCAGCAACTGGCTTTGGTGCAGCTCTTACCCAATTGTTTCTCCCAGGTATCCTTCTATTCATTGATTTTCGAAAGGCTTTTGACACTATTGAGTGGAATTTTATTCACAAGTGTATTGAACTATACAACTTCGGCCCAAATATCACGAAATGGATATCCATTCTTTACAACAATGTTGAAAGTGGCGTGCTGAATGCTGGATTTATGACCAAATATTTCCAAGTTTCTCGTGGCGTCCGTCAAGGGTGCCCTCTGAGCCCTCTATTGTTTGTTCTATCAGTTGAATTGTTAGCCCTCAAAATACGCCAAGATCAACTCTCCAGGAGCATTCCCCTTCCGGATGGACAAAATGCCAAGATTTCACAATTCGCGGATGATACAACGCTAATTCTTGAAGATACCATATCTCTTAGAAAGGCTATGAATATAGTTAACTCTTTTGGAGCACTGTCTGGGTTGCAATTAAATAAAAAGAAAACTAAAGCCATGTGGATTGGTTCATCAAGCAAAAACAAGTCAATGCCTTTAGAATTCGAGTGCCCAAAAGAACCTATTAAATTTTTGGGTACCTTCCTCTCCCACGACGCAGTTAGCAATAATAAAAATAATTTCTTTATTAAAATAAGGAAAATGGAAACCAAGCTTAATATATGGTTGTCGCGTGATCTGACTCTCTTTGGAAGAACTATGCTTGCAAAATCTCTAGGTTTGTCCCAACTAGTTTACGCTGCTTCAATGCTCTCTGTCCCAGAAGCAGCGATTCAACAGACTCAGAGGAAACTATTTGCGTTTTTGTGGAATAATAAGACCGATAAGGTAAAGAGACAGGTTTTGTTCCGTCCCTTATCTAAGGGCGGTTTAAATTTTCCTTGTTTTCGGACTGTCATTAAAGCGCTACGCCTCTGTTGGATAGGGAGACTTTTAGGTAATCCACATGCCACTTGGACAGCAATTCCCAACTTTCACTTTGAAAAACATGGTGGACTCTTGTTTCTACTTAATTGCAATTACAGTGTCGAAAAGTTAGATAAGAAAATTCCCTTATTTTATAGGGAACAACTTGAATACTTTCAAGAATTGCGTAGCAACTGCGAAGATCCACTACAGCGCGAATTTATATTATGGAATAATAAAGATATCAACGTTGAAAACAAATCGGTGTTTTGGAAGTCTTGGCGTGATAAAAATGTCTTGCTTGTGCAAGATCTGCTGAACAATCAAGGTAATTATCTATCCCCACAAGAATTCAGTAATATATATAACATCAAGGTTAATTTTCTGCAATACTACCAAATCATTACAGCCATTCCAGCGTCTCTCAAAAGTTACGCCTTCACTCATTTAGATCTTGGAAAACTGAACTCGATTTCTGAAAATGTCGACTTCCAGATATCTAAAGATGTTAGTTTAAACTTAAAGAAAACTTCGTGCAAGCAGTTTTACAAATTGTTTACAGAGAACATTAGTGTTGAACCTACTGCGGTTACAACATGGCGAAAACATTGTACTGTGGTCGCTGACAAGTGGGAGCAATGCATTGAAAACAATTATAAAATCACTCGAGATAATAAGCTAAGACAATTTTATTTTAAATTGTTACACAGAATACTAGTTACTAACAAGGAACTGACACGCTTTGGGATAACTGATTGTACTATGTGTGTTATGTGTGGCGAAAACGATTCTATAGAACATACTTTCTTTGAATGTCGCTCTTCTGAAATTATTTGACGAATCCCTTCAGTGGTTCAATATATCTCACAAAACCAATATTAAACTCACGCCGCTTCAAGTTTTTCTCAATTTACCAACCCCAGCTTTCAATCTTTCCAATAAACAAACCAAGGATTAGTGTCTTCTTCTGTTATATGTAAAGCAGTACCACTATGGCTGTAAATCAATGCAAAAGAAAACAGACACCTCTGACTTTATATCTAAATTTATTATGCAGCTTGAAATAGAAGTTTGAAATGATAGTGCCACCTTCCTCTCAGCTTTATATGTATATTATAATGTAATACATTAGCTTTAATATGTGTAATCGATAGAAGTATTTTAATGGCCAATACACAGCCCTGAATACAGGAACATTTATCTAAGTGCACAATTGTAACGTACTTTTGTTTAATAAATAAAATTAAAAAAAAAAAAAGTATCATTTCGTTAGTACTTTAAAAACCTCTCGGAAGTTATGGATCAAATATATTCATATCTTTTTTGCAGTTTAAGTGTTGCACAATACCAATGGATATTATATTGATATGTTGAAAGAAATGTTCATGTTTTCACGTCCCAGCAACTGGCTTTGGTGCAGCTCTTACCCAATTCTTTCTTTCTTTATTATTTTTTTATTTTCCTCAATTCTAAAGTAATTGCCCCCGCAGGGATTTCGCCCAGAAGGCGAAATCCCGAGGAGGCACTCTAGTAACTCGCGCGTACATTAAGGAAAGTACTTACAGTTGAAATATACAGTCATACAGTCAATATAGAAAAATCTCAATTTGCTTGAACAGGGGCCGCGAGGAATCGGTAGGTAATGATGACGTTTCTATTGTTTGCGCCCGCAGGTACGAAATGGTTAGGATGACGTAAAGACAGAAAATCCCGAAGGGACCACTCAGGTAGATTTTGTGACATTTATTGTACACTCATACTTTGATACTCTTTTGCGTTACGCAGTGACATTATTTGGAGCAGTTGTTTTGAAAGTTATGGACCAAAAGACACTCGTTAAGCGCAGATGAGGTTATAGGGTGCGTTTAACTGTGTATATAAACACTTGGAGAGTTTGCCAGACACAAGTTCACAAATCTTTGATTTATATAGGAAACCTTGCCAGACACTCTTTCTCTCTCTTTGACCATGCCAGAATAAGACTCGGCCCCAAACAAGCCAGACGAGTGAATAACGGCTAGCTTCTCACTAGCAGAACGATGAAAACCCGGAACATGGAACATTCCGGAACATTCCGGAACATGCCGGAACATCCCGGAACATGAAAAAATAAAAGTAATTTTCATGAAAAAAAAAATTAATTAAATAAAATGATAATAATAACATAGTTTTTGTAAAAATTAATAATAACAAAATAACAGAAAATAAAAAAATATATTTAAAAAAAAACGAAAAATAAAGAAATGATTAAGAAAAAGAAACTCATCTCCGAGTATGAGAAAACAATATTTTGTCGCAAATAATTTGTTGGGCGAGTGAGGGTCCATGCAAATGACATTAATGAGTTAAGGCTTGCTTCTAAATTCAAAATATATTAAAATGGGTCGCGCCAAGAAGGGGGTTTTCAAGCTTTACTCACACAGCTACCTCTTCTAATTGTTTGCCATGAGTTAATCATTTGGCGGTTAACCATTTACGGTTCTGCGATGGTCTGAAATGTCGGTGCAGTATGTCATGTCAAGCCGAGTCGGTAATTAAGTTACTTAAGTCCAAAGCGACGAGCCCCTAAGCTCTTCTTACGGTCGCAAAGCCGTAAATGAATAACCGTTAAACCGCATGGCAAACATTTACAAGAGGTAGCCGGCTGAGTGAGTAAAGCTTGAAAACCCCCCTCCTCGCGACCCATTTGAATATATTTTGAATTTAGAAGCAAAACCTCACTCATTACTGTCATTTCCATAGACCCTCTTCCCACAAATTTTTTGCGACAAAATATTGTTTTCTCATACCCGGAAATGATACGAGTTTCTTTTTCTTTATTTCTTTCTCTTTCGGTTTTTTGTTATTTTAAGTTATTATTAATTTTTATAAAATTATTTTATTATTATTATTATTATTTTATTTATTTATTTTCATGAAAATTATTTTTATTTTTTGATGTTCCGGGATGTTCCGGAATGTTCCGGAATGTTCCAGTAAGAGTATTTAGCTGCGTGTTCAGGATTTGTACTAGGGCTATATCAATTTTAAGCATACTGGCCTTCTTAATGACTGTTGATCCACGAAATCAATTAAGAAGGAGTTATTATCGTTGTAAATGGGTCAAAAGTAGATTTTTCAGATGCAACTGAGATGCACGCGGCATAAGTAAAGAAATGCACGAATCATCAACTACAGTCTGTACCGCTACAGGTGTTACTGATAGTACTGCACAACGATATCGGCGTCATCTCCTGATGAAGACAAACAAAACGCGGTCGATACCTTGTGATCGATGAGAAAATGACTGTAGACAAGACAAACGATAAACAAGGCCTATCAAAATCTTGGTATTCTTAAATTGCGAAATTTTAAACTATGAGTCAGAGGTCGTAAAATTAGTGCAAAATCGAACATGCGAATAACAGTACCATCTTTGGACATTTTAATGCAATTTGAGTTTTCCTGCACTCTGTATGGTATTTGATTATTCCTGTACCCTGTAATAAAGACCAGTAGAACGACTAGTTTCCACTATTTGAAAAAACAGAACGTTTTCGCAGAGAAAGCATTAAAACCGCAATCTTAGATAAAACCACATCCCAAGAATTACTCGGTCATTGCTTTAAGGATCTCTCGGAAGTTATAGATAAAAGATCTGCGGTATCTTTTTAAATTGTAAGACCACACCGTTATTTGACTTGCATTAACAACAACAACAACAGAAAATAATGAATGAGGATTTCATGTCAAAACTAGATTCTGGTTCGGGACAGACCAAAGGCTTTTTTGTTAATATCATGACGAGAACTTTGAATGCTAAGAAGTGCACAGAACTGGAACATTGATATATTGCTTAATGGAACCGTTATCAAATGAAGATCGCTCTCACTTCAAAAGTTGATAGCCACTTACAGGAACGTCTTTTTTAGCAGGTAATCAGGAGCTATGAGACCAGCATCTAACAATAACTTAACTGAATGAAGTCCTTTTTTTCAGTTTGGAACCATGATTTTATGTCTTGTCCTTGTTCTTCCTCATATAACTGATGACGAAATCTTTTATGCTTCCTATGTTCTTCTAAAATTTTATCATGGCCATAATCAATATTTTAGATATTGAAGTAAGCTCTTGTGCAACTTATAACTAACACGCGCTGATATCTTTTGTCTTTGTTTTGCCACACCACGCCCACTATACTAAAATAAAATAAAAGGCCCCGCATAGACGAAGACATTGCTCAGTATATCAGTGCCGTTCAGGAACACATTTGAGATAAGTCCGAGTGCCTTTGTGAGGTAAAGTACTGTCATTTGCTCACTCTTTCACTGTTATATTCTAACTACAAAATTGTGTTGAAAGTGATCTACAATTAACCCATCGCAATGATAGAGATGTGATGGTGAGTTTTGAGCCTGCATGGTGAAAACATAACACTGAGATGTTGTTTCATTCTGTGACACAATTGTCTCCAGTCGAGCCTTTGAATTAACGTATGGTTTCTAGTCCAGATGGTCTACCACTAAGCTGCAAGAGAATGGTGGGAGCTAATTAAGGCCATTAATTAGGTTCATGAAGGCTTGTAACCAGAACGTTCTAGGTCCGACTCTTACCGGGAGTAATTGGAGTTTTTTGGAGTCGCTGGTGTGCACAGTGTTCAGTCAAAAACGAAAGGTTAAGATAAGATAAAGATAAGATAATTTATTTAATGTCAGATACACAGGGGGTGGTCTCCCAATCCCCCGAGCCACGGGCTCATGATAAAAGTGTTTGACAATATAAAAGAAAAATTAAATAATTAATATCTCAAATAGCGACTAATTAAATTTAAAAAAAAAGTATAACATCTATCTATAAAAATAAATCGGGTCAAAGGCAATTGCTGCATTGACAGCCGATAAAATTTAACTTAGTTAAAAGTCTCCGAAAGGATGATGCATAAGGTGCGTTTTTTACAGCAGATGGCAACTGGTTCCAGATGTGCGAGATCATGTACGCATATCATTTATGAACCATGAAGGAATCTACTATTATATGAAGTTTGTACAACATTTAGACCATTTCTTCTAAGATTACATGGTGTGACTCGGGGTTTGAATAAATTGGCTACATAGCCTGGACCATTCTCCTTGAAACATTTAAAAAATATCATTAAGGATTGTTCTATGCGTCTGTGTTCCAAGGTATTCATATCTGCCATCCTAAGAATTGATTCATAATCGGTACTTTTCCCCATGTTTTTTTTCACACAGCGGCATCGAATAAAAAAATTCATGTTCTCCCACAGGAGTCGAACCTATGACCATCCGGTCACTACCCCGGATTGTTTGCCACTGAGCTACAAACGAATGGCGGGAGCGCAACTAATAAAGGTTCCGAACCGCCTGTGTCGCTTAATGAAAAATATCCTTGTCATGTATTCAACAGGCTTAAAATTCACCATCACATATATATCGCTGGTCAAAAAAGAATACCTTTCTGTTAAACGTGGTTATAGTTTTATGTTCTCTTTTTCAGATAGATGAAAGTAGCAATGCATAAAGCCGCACAAAAAATGCTGGCGATCGCGTTCTTCCTGTATATTGCAGTCGTTACAGTTGACAGCGAGTATTTCGGTATGTCAAGAACTTTCCTTAAAGTATACTTGCTAATTGTTTACGGGTGCACCGCAAGATTTAAAATGGGATCTGTTAATCTTAAATTAGAACCACTGTACGAGGCAATCAAACAATACTGTTTTTTTTTGGGGGGGGGGGGGAGGGTGGGGAGGGACTAAGCATGAAGAAATAAATAATGAGTCATTGTGGCACACTTCCTGTTCTTGTTAACCAACAGTGTAACCGTGACGTTAGCTGCAAACCAGAAATATCTCTTGAGTCAGTGAAGCTTGGTGTTAATTACTGTTCTATCGTTCCTGCAAAGGAAAGCTTCCTAAGCAAGATGAGTCTTCCTTCAGCCTTGAGAATTGTTGCCATATGATAACGTGAAATATTCTTACGATACTTTTGGTGATCAAAAAATGCTAACAGACACTCCAGAAATATTGGATCTAAAGAATTATGTCAAGGATTAATTCAAAACAATGGGCCTTTAGTTAGCTGTTGATGGTGATGTTTTTGTTGTTGTTGTCTTTACCGTTTTATTTACAATGTAGCCTGCGAGAAAAGCCGTCTCTCCTCGCTCCCCGCCGCTAAGGGCGTTTCGCCTTAGCGAC
>NC_133213.1:10958037-10990537 GCF_958299795.1 Porites lutea | reverse complement strand
CACTAGAGCTAGAAATGGATCATCCGTCTGAGACTACCCTGTGAAAAGTCGCCCCTCCCCCACAGACACCCCTTCTCCGATTTTTTCTGAGGGAAGGGGGCGGCTGTACACAGGCTATATGGAACGGATAATCCCGTCTTCAAAAGTCAGGTGTTGTTCATTCAAAATTCCATTTTCATTCCATTCCATTTTCAAATTAAGACGTATTACCTATCTGACGCGAATCATCAAACGGAAAACCCGTCTCACACGAATAATCGTTCTCTAGTGTGAAAACGGCCATTTCTGTTATAATGAATGTCGCGCCCCGGCCTTGAGTTGAGCGTTTGTGTGTCTGCTTTTGCTTTTTCACAAAGATTATTTTTAATTGACTATTAACATATCTATGTGTAAAATAATATTAGAAGTGGAATACGTTATAAAAAGTATGATCTATCAAATGTTGACATTTTTCAAAAGAATAGCTTTTTTCATCCCGAGATGATCCGAAGACCTTTATTTTGATTTAAAGGTACAAAAAAATACGGGTTAATTAATATTTAACTTTTTGAAACAAAAGAAGTTAATTTTTAACTTTTTCGTTAACCGTAACTGAAAAAATTAACCGATAGCCGTAAAAGAGCCAAAATTTTAGCCGATAACCGTAAAAGCCACCACCCCATTGAGACCCTCTTTCTTGTGCAGCTTGTGTTGTTCTTAAATAAGTGCAGACAATGGTGGCCCGGTTGCTCGAGGTAAGGCGCCGTTTCTCTGTAGTTTTCTTGACATTGAAATCTCGAAATTTCGTAAAGATTTTCTTTTATTTTTTTGGTCATAAGTTGAATTTGATTTCTGGGGGAAATCCGCCTTTGAAGGAAACGTTGAGTTTACAAAACCATCTCTTCTATTCAATTAAACTGTAATTGTCAACATGCCATCGAGCGAAAAATACTGCTCAGTAAAGTTAATCGGAAAACGCTCTTTTGAATACTTTGAAGTCTTTTCTTACCTTCAAAAAAATGGACCCTAGGATTTTGTCGAATTCTGAAAGGTTCTTACTCTAAAAAAGACCGGCAAAACACCGATCTAACGCATTAGTTACTCGCGAGGCTAAAACACTACAAAGACCACTGAGTGTGTATCCTGAAAACGATTTTTGCTGGTAAAAGCTTTATTTGTGTAAGCTTATTTGTGTTTTTTCATGTTGCAAACGGTGTTGAAATAAATACGACAGTATGATAATCTCATCTGGAGTTTATTTACTTTATGTGGTTTTACCAAGCCTCATATTTTCCGTATAGACCTTTAATAAATATTAACCTTTACAGATCCTGCACCACAATGTGTAGGTAAATAAAACTGTTGGGAAAAAAAATTACAAGGAGATTATCGAATTAAATTGCAGATTAAAAATCAACCAGTATAAGAGAAGTAACGTCTTATTATGTCTTGTTTCTGTTTAACTTTCAGTTCGCTGGCGCAAAGTAAACACGTCGCCAGTATGTTTTGAAGCCAAAGGCAGCCGGTTCGGAAGATTTTATATCCCACGGGGAACATTAGCGGCCATAAAGCTGGTACACCTGTACGGTTATGTGTCCTGTGACACCAGAATCACCTCCCACTGGTCTTACTGGGGCTGTGGTGACAATCGATGGAACGGGATAAACACTCAAGTCAACGTCGTCATCACAGACTCAAGCAACCACATTCTACTCCCGCCAATTCAGTTCCAGAAGATCAGCAACTTAAAGTGGTACAGGGTTCCCGGATATAACTCCCTCTCACCTGAGCTTGTTCTGCCATTCTTTCGGTCTCCGAAATGGATCAATTCCAAGCAAGAATTCCGCGTGTGGTACGGTGAAAACTTGGTGAATTTAAGCGAAGGAGATAACGGAGGAACAGTGTGTGCTGATGTCTATGCTCTCTTTGTGTGACTGAAGAGACGCAATTTCTGCTTTTTCTAAGGGTTTTAAAAAATGTAAGGAATAAAAAGGAATTTTGCTACACCATCTTTCTCACTTGAATCAAGTTCGACATGAACTGTGCTCGTTTCGTCTGTCAATTGACAAGAGAAAGCAAAAGTTAAGATTAAATGATTTTCATACATTGTAAAAGTGCAGCAATAAAACTGATCGTAAAACGCATTTTCCGAGTTTTCTGATTTTGTTGCGGGGGCAAACTTCTACAATATCAGGCGCCTGTTGCAATAAAAACCAAATGTCAGACGGAACTGCTAACGTTTAGACTAAAGTGAAAACAAAGAGTTTGACTAGGCTGAACGTCAGAGCAAACTGCTAACGTCTGCATGGCGTTAAATTATGAGTTTGAATGAACTGAGCCTCAGACGCAACTGCTAACAATAAAGGGTTTGACTGGGCATGTACAAAAAAGGGAGGGAACGGGTGGTCGAAGAAAAGTGTGAAACCACGGAGGTTATTTCAAAACACGAATTGCGACTGGCAGCGAATCTGTATCCGAAACAAGATAGAGGAAGTTGAATGACGTTACAGGTCCTTAGCAGCGCCCAATCCCATAGTCTCTTCATTATCAGATCGCCCCAGGCATGATGGGGGGAGGGAGGGGTGGTTTCAACACCCCTCCCCCTGGTGTTCTGTAATTCTTCCTCTTTGAATCAAATCAGTGGGGTATCACTGCTAAAAGTAGTCATTTTTTTCGTTATCATCCAAACGAAGTTTTTCTTCACAAAGTGAAACAAATGTACTTGCCAGTTTGTCTCGTCAGAAGTGCTGTAAGTAATCAAGTTAATTTACAGTTCAACGAGCAATTTTGTTGTCAGTGATGACCAGTCCGAACGGCTAGTCTCGAAAAAAACTACCGTTATCGGCATCTTATAAATACTAATTTTGAGATACATAAACAAGTAAAAGCTAACGATATAATGACCCGACGTTACGGCGACTTCATGACGTCATTCTCATCGATGGTATCGATACTGGGGTAAATTTAATAAACCTTTTACAAGTATAATTTACAATTGTAGCTAGTGTTTTCAGACTCTTAAACAATAGCTACACTTACAAGTGTAAACGTTTTATTAAATTGACCCCTGATTCGACTTCAAAAACGTCTTCACACGGATATTCTGGAGGGGGGGGAGGGGAATGGAGGTGGGGAGAATGAGCGCCAGGGATTGGAGCAAAAGTGGCGTTAGCCTGCGAGCAAGCTCTCCTATTCGGACGAGCGAAGCGAGTCTCGCGAGAACCCGCGAGCGAGCGGCGAAGCCGCGAGGGGCAGAGGAAAGGAGAGCTTGCAACGATCTCTCATAAATTTTCATTTCCACCCCGGAAACCCCGGAAACCCCGGGACTCCGCAAAGCGTGAAAACTGTCACCGCAAACGTGCCGCAGATTAGAAAAGTGACAACCGCCTGTCAAGTTTAGACAGCCGAGGGCACATAGGATTATTTATTCATAAATCGCTTTCGCAACGGCATAAAAAAAAGTGTTTTTAATCACTGAAGATATGCCTTTTTTCCACGGGGACATCGAACCCTCAACGTGTCCGCTCGGATGAGAACTCAATACTCTGATTCTCGTTTCGTTTACTTTTGAAAAGTCGTCCATACTGCAGTGTAAAAGACAAGTCCCCGTCGCAAACACCGGCAAAAACATTAGATATTAGACTTATATTTGTCCGTTCCGGAACTGGAGAATAGCGTTTTCCTGGACTTGGTTCTCTTAAGTTGTACTCCAGTTGTTACCAACTCTTTCTTTTGCCCTTCTTTACAGTCAAGCTACACAGCTACATTGTCAAGTACATGTTTCTGACTTTTTCTACCCAGTGGAATTCAATCGGGCGAGCCCGACGTTGAAAGGCAGCGCGTGAGCCGGGCGCTTGAATCTCTCTTCACTTTCACTCTTCTTGTTTTCAGAACTAAACTTAAACAAGGCGCTTGACACAAACGAATACAAATGAGGAAAAGTTTTCATTTTCCTTCCACAAGAACTATAACCTAGGTCCGATTTATCCTCGGCTCGCAATATTCTCTTTGCGAGTACTAAATCAAGGGAGCCCCCTCGTCTGCTTTGAGGGCTGAAACAAGTTGTCGGTACCAATCTGATCCCCCCGAGAACCAAACTTGACACGCTGACGAAGGAGGTGCCAGCTTGGCCTGTTATCAATCAACTTTATTTCCGGAACGTCATTTTTCAGCCAATGGTATTTCCCTTCGTCTGAGCAAAGTACAAATGAAATTTTATGATAGATAGTTGCAAGCTCTCCTTTCCTCTGCCCCTCGCGGCTTCGCCGCTCGCTCGCGCGTTCTCGCGAGACTCGCTTCGCTCCTCCAAATAGGAGAGCTTGCTTGCAGGCTAAAGTGGCGTCTAAACACATTTTGCACTAAAGGGACAAGACGATCAAACCAGTAGAAATTTTAACACAATACAAATCAAAAAGTAATCACTGAAATTTCACCACATTTTGTTCTAAGATACAATTTATTTTAATCTTCTGCTAGTAATGTGAAAATATAAAGATACATTATTTACATTATATACAATACAGTCAACTCCGTTATAAAGCATACCTCTATATTAAGACGCACATCTAAAATAGGGACCTTACGATCTGAAAACGGTGAGGCAGTAAAAACGTCATTGAAACCTTGACTCTTCGCTTCGTTTCAAACTCTTTTCCCATTATTCCAACTCGTTCAGAAGGGAAATTAAGCAGGATTGAAGAAGGAGGACCGCGTCCCAGATCAAAGCGAAACAGTATATTTTATGACCTTGCCGTTTGGTAATTTCACGTCGCAGGGATGGCAAAAAAATGACAGCAAAGCGTGATGCAGGTGCAGAGTTGTTGGTTTGCTTACTACACCCCTTGCCTGTTTGACGTTCTCGTTGCCGTCGCCGTCGCGGTATCGTCACGTCCCTAATGTGACACTTAGGATCCTTCCTTTTCTTTAGTTATTTTTTGTAACTCAAGGACACCTCTCTAAGACGAACGAGCACTCAGTACTTGTCAGAGGCCCATCAGGGCTCCAGTACCGACACCCAAGTTTTGAAAACATTAATCCCAAGTTTATGGCCAAGTTTTCGTGCTCTCACTCTCTTTTCACTTCTTCAATCTTCACTACAAGGTTTATATTTTTTATTGTGATCCAGTCATGTCAATATCAACCGAACTATCACCTGTACCCAGTCCACTTACGGCCAAAAGATCGGTACCGGAAGTGACGTCAGGCGGAAGACCTCCCACACCAGCAATGTGATCAAGGTCAAAATCCAATGTGGAGTCCACATCAAAGGCCCCTACAACGGAAAAACAAATAGTGTCACGCACCAGACGTTTGAAACCCTTGGACCCCCTTCGTGGCCAGTGACCAAGGCACTCACGTTTTATACAAGAGAAAGCAAGAGAATTCCCGGCTCTCAAGGGCTAAGATGAATGGTGAACTCCCCCACTTCCCCACCCCTAGTTCACGAACCCATACATACGCGGTAATCCCTAAAAAGTTAACCAGAATTTTGTTATCGCCCAGGGTGAGAAAGGATGGCAAATACCCAAATATGGCCATAGCTTTTTAGTAATATTATTATTACTATTTTTATTTTTAATATTAATGTAAATTTTACAGATGAAGAGCCACCCTTCAGTGGAAATACTGTAATAAAGTCATTATTATTGTTATTATTATCATCATCATCATCATCATCATCATCATCATCATCATCATCATCATCATCATCATCATCATCTCGCAGTATAAAACTTTGGAATGCTGTCCACATGAGTAGTATAGGGCGCATAACGTAACCTACACCACTTGAGAAGCTATAATTAGAAGTAAAAAAAGGTCGGTACGAAACCTAATACAATCCTAATATACATAATGATATGAATCTCTGTACTTAAAAGCCAATTTAGAATATTACTAAATTCTTATACTCTGTAAACCAACGCAAACACACGATGATATAATTATCTCTAATAGAAGCCTATTTAGAAAATTATTCAGTTTTTATACTCTCATTATCTCTTATATACCTAAACGAGGCCATCATAATGATACGAGGGTACAATCCCTAGGGCGCTCACTGCTGCAATAGAGTCAGCAGTTGGTACAGCAGTGGGGCCTCCCGTGGATACGACCGCTGATCCATCAAGTCCAGCGGTCACATCCTGGAATGAAGATCCCATGGAGAAGTTCGCTCCTGACATAGCGGCAAGATCAGTGGGCGATGACTTTTATCCGTTAACCTGTTCTTCTTCACCCTTCTTAATACGCAAGTGCAACGACAACGGCGACGGCAACAAGATCGTCATAAAAAGGAATAGGTTTAATGAGCAAAACGGGCCACCTGGAAGCTCCCGGAACAGCTCACAAGATTTGGTGAGAAAACAATAAACAAACAGCAAAATCAATGGACCCAGACTTAAAACAATAGAGCTTCGTGCGAGGAAGAACGAATGAAATAAAAAGTTTCGAAGAGCTTCATGAGAGCAAAGCAAAACAACAACTCTGCACGTGCATTACACTTTTTGGTTCATTTCTTTGCCGCTATTTCACGACTCTGATGTGAAATTTGCTTACGCGACTTCTTATGGAGGATGCCAACAGACGAAGAACTTATCTTTCACTTTCTTTCCTTGCGTGCGGTCATTAGGAATTGAACTCCGGGAAAGTTCGCATACATTCAACATTTTCAGCAAAAGAAGAAACGCGAATTCATTTTTATGGTGACGTTTTGCCGTCGATGTTAAGGGAACTTTGGCATCGACGACGGCCACGGCAGCAAAAAACGTCACTTTTAAAGTGAATTTCCCTTTTTTAAAATATTTGTCGCGTTTATTCTAATTCACTGAAAACGTCAAATGTCAGCGAATTTCCCTGGAGTTGATTTCTAGGGGACTGCATTCATGTTTAGAAAGAGAGAGTAAAATTCGTCGTAGCTTGTTTACGTCATCCATAAAACGTGAAATTAGGCATTTTTACGTCGTAGTCGTGCAGTGACGGCAAATAAATGTACAAAAAGGCGTAATGCGCGTACAAAGTTGTTGTTTTGCTAATCTAAACCTATTTCTTTTTGACGTTCTCGTTGTCGTCGTCGTTACTAAAACTCCCTAATAACAGGCGAATCTTTCTTCACACTTTTTGCCACATTAACATATGCTTTTCACTACTGATGACGCCAATAAAATAAGAACTCTGAATATTGAAAGAGCATAATAATTTCAGTTATCTCTGAAAATTTGAGCCCGGTACACCCTATGGTTTCGGAGAAATTCTCTTCTAAAGACTCGAAATTTTACAAAGAATGTATGGGTCATTAACTTTTTTGCCATGCAGCAATTTCGCAGTTTTTGATGGCTGATATTTCCTTCAAAATTGCTTCCAAAGAGCCGAAAATTGCAGAAATTGTTCAATTTAACCAGCTTTTTCGACTTTTGCATTTACTTCAAATATACGGCCACGGCTTCTATGAGTTAGGTCGTGCGCTAATGAGGAAAATGTACACAATGACGTCAGAAAACATTCGCCTATTCGAAAGAACCTACAGCACCTTTCGGAAAGGGTAGGAGACATTCATGACGGTGGTGAGCCTCTGTTTTTTGCGATGGGTTAAGGCTTAAGGCGCACGCCTCGGCGGCAACCTCGCAAACAATTAGCAGAGCTAATTAAGCAAAACAAACAACTGGCTGCCCGGCGAAATACCTCAGAAATAACTCACCTCTCAAAAACTCTAGAGATGTAATCATTTGAACAAAAAAGTGGTTTTCCTGGGACTGTATTGAGGGTTGCCTTGATTGTGTGATCAGCAGTCACGTGAACGTCGACTGAAATTTAAGGAACAGTTAAAGTAAGTCCAAACATTTACATTTATCTTATAATGATACATAATAGAAAGACGACATGAAGCTTGCAAGCTAACCGGAATTCAGAGCAAAATATATAAAACATACTTGGCTGTGCCAAGTGCAGATAACGTGTAACCCAAGCCAAGTGCGCAAGTCATGAAAGAGGTTGCAAGCGCAGGAAAACAGAGTTGTAAAGGGCAGCAAACAAGCTAATCAAGTCAAGCGCGGGAAAACAAGCCTCCGTTGCAAAGCGCGGGAAAAAAAACTTGCGATGTAACACGCAGGACTATGGTCGGCCATTTGTTTCAAAATTATGACACGATATACGTGCGGTTTTTTCCCCACGTATACTTGCAATCATACCTGCTACACGATATACCTGCGTTTTTTTGTCACGTATACTTGCGTAATTTATTCCCAAGTATATGACCACTTTGTTACAAACGCGCATATCTATGCGCACAAAAAAGCCTATATATATGCGTTACAAACAAGCATGTGGTATATGGGGTCACAGAAAGTAGTCGTATAAGAGGCACCGAATTATACCGTCAGCAAAAAACCCCTTCACGTACGACGGAGCGGAAAAGTAACTTCAGTTTGAATCAAGCATAGCCGCAATGGCCGCGTTAATTTCGTGCAAGATTTGGTTCTTATTCCTTGCCCTCACAGTAGTGGTGGTTGTTGGCTCCCCGACAAGGGATTTGTTGGAATCCGTGGATTGTCTCTTGAGAGACTGTGTACGCTATTTCACAAATGCTGACCGAAACAACGATCGATTCAGTTAGAAATTAGCGTCCGACAGGCAAAACACGACTCTTAAGCTCTTGTAGATAATGTGAAACATGACCTTGAGAGTCTGCTTGAACAGATTGGTTTTCCTCTTTTCTCTCTCTCGCGCGAATTTTCACCTTTTCGCCTCCACGAACACGTTCTAAGCCTCCTAGTCTCGAAGCTTTTTATTATTTCCCTGGTATTCTCACTGACGTTAATAGCCTTCCACCTGCCTCTCTTTCCTTAGTGCTCCTCCACTTTAATTGTGATTTTCATGGTTATCTAACTCGTTCTCGTTCAACTTGTATAAAATGTCCCTCAGGTATCAATTTGCTATTAGTTCTCAAACCCCCATTATTTGGGCAAGGATATCCCACTGATATACCCTTCACTGTCCGTAACAGCCTTACCACCACTGACTTTAAATGGAAACTAAAACTTTACTTTTTAAGCCTGGATTGAATTAGCGCAGGATTATCATAGTCTATTGATAGTTTATTTCTCACTAGTACTCCTAGTTTTACCTCTGCTATAGGACTGCTTGCATTGCTTAATTTAAGTTTCGTATCTTGTTCTAGTTTTGAAATTTAGCCTTCAGTGGGGCTTCATTTCTACATAAAATAATTTCTGTCATTTTGACCACGGGTCGTATAAGCCCCCGGCTTTGGCTTTACTGAGTTTTGTACTATATGAACGATGGAATAATAAAGTTAAAGTTAAAGTTACTAGCACTACAGAGAATTACATGCATACTGAGTAATCATCTCCTGTGGTTTATGGTTCTTTAGGTGTTCCAGCTATGTCAGCTATGAGTTGACCTCAGATGCAGTTGTAAAGTGTTTTAATTTTCTTTGACCTCTGTTTAAGCCTAACGCTTTAATTTAGTATTACGGCTAAATAAAGATTTTAGTTTCTATGGTTTTCTCCGTAAATCCTAGATCTGCGGAATAACTACATGCATGCATGTAAGTTTCTTTGTCCGGGAATGTGATTATTTCTTGCTAAGCCAGGGGAGAGGGTACTCCCTATGATGGCCTATACGGGAAGGTTCCGCCCGAAATCCCGGAGAGTTACTTAACAAATATTTGTACGGGGAGGTTCCACCCCGAGGTCCAACCCCTTACCCGTCGAGAAAGCGTTTTACATTTGTGACTGATTCCTATTTTATGACAGTGCGGGTTTCCAGCAGTTAAAAGGGATACAAAGTTCTAAGCAACATATGTGAAAGGAGTATCATTTGTCAATAGAAGGTACACGAAATCGTGAAAAATGGTATATAAAAGGTTAAGGGGTGGGCCTCCGCTGTATAAGAATTTGTTGAGTACCCACCCCCCCCCCCCCCCCTCTCGCCCCTCCCGGGCTGCCATGTCAGTATGACGCTCGGCCCAGCTCAAAAGTGATGTTTCTGTGGATTTTGAGTTTTCACGGATAGTGACTGAGATCTCCAGATTTGAGTTGTACACGGTAGCTTAAACTAAAGCTACCGGCCAAGTATGGAGAATTATGCTCTGCATGAGTCAACATCATTCTCACCGCTGATAGCCTGATGCAGTCCGATTTAATTTTTTTTGAGATCAGTGAGTCTTTAAACAAAAGCGCGATGTCTTGTTGTTCCTTCGTAGGAATTTACTGTTGTGTCTATGCGAATGTTATGAATTCTGCAAGAATGCAGTTCCTCGTCGGTTGCTACTATGGTGCAGAGAGCGAAACTAGCTGCTATAATCAAAAACACTGATCGTACACAGTCTCTCAAGAGACAATCCACGGATTCCAACAAATCCCTTGTCGGGGAGCCAACAACCACCACTACTGTGAGGGCAATGAATAAGAACCAAATCTTGCACGAAATTAACGCGGCCATTGCGGCTATGCTTGATTCAAACTGAAGTTACTTTTCAGCTCCGTCGTGCATGAGAGGGTTTTTTGCTGACGGTATAATTCGGTGCCTCTTATACGACGACTTTCTGTGACCCCATATACCACATGCTTGTTTGTAACGCATATATATAGGCTTTTTTGTGCGCATAGATATGCGCGTTTGTAACAAAGTGGTCATATACTTGGGAATAAAACGCAAGTATACGTGACAAAAAAACGCAGGTATATCGTGTAGCAGGTATGATGGCAAGTATACGTGGGAAAAAACCGCACGTATATCGTGTCATAATTTTGAAACAAATGGCCGACCATACAGGACAAGCCTAAGGTATTAAAGGCGGGAAACAACTCTACCGGGAAAAGTGCGGGGAAACAGAGCTAAAAAGTTCAGCAAACAAGCCAACCATTGAAAGCGCGGGAAAACAAGCATACGGCACAGAGACGGAATATAACAACAACAACAAAAAACAATCAAACAAAAAAGGAAAGCGGTGCAAAGATGGGGAAAAAATGTCACGAGTGTAAAGCTAACCATGCCTTTGAATGCATAAAGCGCTTTCAAAATAGATTTCTTGCACGTTCAAGTCTCTTTTTTCGCCGAGGTGTAGCTGCGTTATTTCTTACTTACTGGATGCCATGCTCGGAGTACAGGGATGTTCAAATGTCACTGTCAGAGGAAAAGGATCACATGACCGCAATTCAAACAGATATTCCTCACTGCCATCTTCTAAATAACCACAATATATGAACAACAAGATTTGAAACGCATTACTCGTGCGGTTTTCTTTATTTCCGAAAGTCGAAGAACACTTACTTTTCTTAAGGGGCTTATGACTTCTAAACGCACTCGTCATCAGTGTATTAAACATTGCTTGCCTCCGCAGCAACTGAAATTAAAACAACCAGTTATAAAATGTCATCATTATAACAAACAAAATGTCTCATTGACCGACAGTCGAGGTTTTCAAGTCGCTAAATGACCGACAGTCTAGTCTGTTCTATCTCTAGGTTTCCTTCGATTTTTCACTGCAGAAGGTGCTTTCATGCTTTAAAAAAATTGAACGGCAAAACCAAGACTACAAACCGATGAGTTCAGTAGCGGGATTTCTGACAGAGAATTTATTTGTAGAAAAACTAACAAACGAAGAAGCATACAAGGGCACTGCTGGTTTCCGCTGATCGGTATACTTATGACCTTTTTGTAACCCACAAACCCATGACTTTTTTATAGAACGTGTGAGGTGATAAAAGATGCAAAAGTAACACAAACCACCTGAAAAACTTCCCCTACTTTTAGAAAAGTAGTGTGGATTTTTTTTTTGTCCCCTTCGAATCAACTACAGGTAATAAACGAAGGACGGGGAGAAGACCTAAGGTTAAACATCATCGCATCATTACCATCGCGTAGAACTTAACTGATACAAGATCTTGAACGCTGCTAGCATGATATTACTATACTATACTCCGGCTGGGTTTAAGCCCGGGCCTCCTGAGATTAGCAAAACTGCGCTGGGGGGTTAGCCTGGTGAAATAACCGGGGGACAGTCTGCAAGTTTCTTTTATTTATCTGGCAAAATGACTTCCAAGGTTCATCTCGCTCTCTTTCTTCTCTTCGCTTGTACCGTGACGTTTTCTGCAGTTGAAGATAATTTTCAAGGCAAAATGGTGAGAAATTCAGCCAGCAGAACGGTCCTTCGCATACTTTACGAGATTAACAAGTAAGTAATTTGAAGTGATGATGAATATTTTAATAGGAGCTTAATTATATTTACAAACTATTCGACTTCTAAATTTTCGGATATTTAATAATTACTCGTTTCTTCTATTTATTCCCGCAGCTTTTTAATTTGTACCATTTCAAAGCCCGAAGAAGAGACCAGAGAATCTACTCTTGCACACAGAAGATATTGAAGGAATCAGGCAACAATGTGAATGTTGCCTCTATCCTCCAGCGAACCTTCCTCGGGGAAAAATATTTTTTCCAAGTGAACGAAGGGAAAGTAATTCCTTTCATTATCGTAATCACGCCACCACTCATCGTATTCGTCACTGAATCCCACGAAATGAATTTTTAGCTGTTTTCGCGTCGTATCCACTTCAACAAAATCAACAACATACAAATCCCTGTCTGTTTTGTGTTTTCGTTCCACTTTCTCCATCTTTTTTTCGCGGAGCTGACAGAAATCTTCCACAAAACGCCATGGAAGACATGACCTTCGCTTCAGTCAATCGCCCATGTTTATTTGCGATGGTGAAACGTAACACCTTTGCGCACGCCCTGTAGCATACACTCCATGTAATGATCACTGAAGAGCTAATGTCCTCATTTGTGGGTAATGAGTTTGATATGGGAGGTAAGCATGTTTTAGCCATGTTTTTAAACTAGGAGATATTTTGAATGAATAATAAAACAATTATTGAATTCGACTTTCGTATAATATGAAGAATTATGGAGATCTCGGAGGGTAAACTCTTTATAAGATACTCAGCCTCATTCATTAATTGTTAATTATTTTTATACAGTCGAACCTCTCCTTACGGACACCTCTCTAATACGGACAGTTCACTTGGTCCCGGGAAAATGCCCATACATTCTTTGTAAAAATAACCTCTATAATACGGACAACGGACACGAAATCTCGGCCTCAGAGAGAAAATTCATACAAACTGAACCTCTTTATTACGGACACTCCAATGATGACAGTTCTTATTCAACACGATTTCCTGTTTGTCGTTACATATCAGAGTGTAATCAATTGTCTCATTGTTCATACGATAACAGTATCATGTTTTCAATCGGTAAAAATTATACTATCGACATGTCATTACCATTGCCTAAAAGTGAAGTCATATAGTGAGGCTTGCTCAGAACTTAACCATGTTTCTGATTTTTTTACTGCACAAGGTGAATCAAATTTGGCTGATGAGTTATGCAAGACTGATTATTTCAAAAGCTCAGTCGTTGTATGTCAAAAACGACTAGCGAATGCTGTTCAGAAGAACATTACAGACTTCTTTAACGCAAAATGAATCAATAACAAAGAACTTTCATTAAATACTCTACTGTATGTTAGTGTCCGCTACACTTCTCGGTTACTGTTCTATTATGTTACTGTTCGGAAACTGTATTATAGTTTGCCATATGTTTTTGGAATTGTACAACTTGTATTGTAATGATTTGCACTGTCCATTAAACAATTCAAATGCACCTCAAAGCCTTTTTTGGGCCAATTTTGACTTAAAGAACACTTAATACCATCAATGGAGCCTTTAAAGTGACGTAATATTCATGACCTCTATACAACAGACACCTCTCTAATAAGGACACTTTGCTCTGTCCCTTCGGTGTCCGTATTAGAGAGGTTCGACTGTAGTTCGTAACTTCGTGTTGCATTTTACGGATTTTTTTAGCTCTAAATATTCTTAAAATCTCCAGACTTTCTAAATATCTTTCCAGCGTCTAAAAATCTTTAAAAAAAAAAAAAACAGTTTTTGTAGCTAAGCCTAGTTATGCCATTCTAACCTCGAGACTTCGTCGCTCGCACGGTCGCTGCTCGGCCTCATGCAGGGCGGATAAAGGTTGGGCGGTAAAACGAGCGCTCCGCTCTTCATTTAATGTGTGATGCGGAGTTGGACTGGCACGAGTGCTCTTTCCGCGCTTCCGCTGCGCTTGAAGGCCGGCGAAATTTTCCTTTTTGCAAACCGGAAATCCCATTTTCTTTCTGTAATTTCAGGCTACAATGTTAAATAGATAAATTCGTTTCATAACAATATCAATAAACAGTTTCATATGTTTGTGTCTGTACGTCTATAAGTCAAACTTGTTGGTCGTATAATGCCAAAATTTGAGTTTAATTTGAAGGTGTTGAATACCTCCTCCTTCCACTAAATATCACCTAATCGTCTTTCACCGTTTCGTTTGCAAAAGCTCACCACTTCTTAACCTCAATTTTTACATATGTTAAAGGGGGAAAAATTTTATATAACATAACAAAAAATTAGATTGATATATATTGATATAGTGGCGTTGTACTTCTTCAAACTTTGCTTCTCGGGTCCAACACGCCATGGCGATTCGCGCAATGCGTTGCAAATCCGGCAGCCGCATGTAAACAAAATTTGTTGAGGTTAGTTGTAAGGTTTTTTCTCCGTTTCTCTCTCTAAAACAAAACAAGATAAACAGTTAAAACTGAGGGGAAACTAATTTTGAAGTTTCAAAGAACCAGAAAGACGTATGAAATGTTTTTTTCAAAATTAAAAAGAAGGATGATGGTGATTGAAATTAGCATAATTTCACCTTGCACGAGCTGCACGCATTTATAAAATACACGTCATCTAGTTATGAAACACGATCTGCTGTCTTTTAGTTTTGACATGGATGACATGGATGAGATTTTCCTTCGTGTTTTAGGCAGTACTTAGTTGTTTTTGTTTTGGAATAACATTGACATTGGCGAGTAGCAGAACGAAAATATAATTCAGTGGTAGAGTCATGGAAGTAATAAAAGAAACCCTTTGAAAGAGATGTTTGTCTACTCCAACTAAACCTCCCGCAAAAAATAGCAACATTTGCCTCTTGGAGACAGCGTACCAGGAAAGGAAGGAGGAAGAAGTGCAAGAAAACAAATCTAGCCGCCATAATTCAGTGACAGTGGCAGTGTCTAATGTACAAACCACATCGCAAGTCCTGACCGAAGTCGAAAACAAGCGACATTTCTAAGCAGAGTCCCAGTCCACTGCATCACACCTTTTTGCTCAGACGCGCTCGTTTCACCGCCCAACCTTTATCCGCCCTGGCCTCATGCATTGAAGTTCGCTTCGCTCACTTTCACGAACTTTTAATATGAGCGGTTGACTTGTAGGAAGAGTATGACTCACTCAATACATGACAAAAATTGATTCATAAACATAGTAGATACCAGAGGTAATGATACTAAACAGATTAGCATTGATGATACTAAACAGTTCAAATTTTAAATCTGTGAACAAAAGCTTTACTCTTTAGCATAAAATTTGACTAAACACAAGAAAGACAAAGAAGAGTGACATTTCTGTTTGTTAAGAGGATGAGTTACATTTACAAGAGTGTCATTGATGAACAATAAGGTAACAATAGCCATCTTAAAATATCGAACATTAATCAAGGTAAACTGGACAAAACAAGAACAAAGGAACTCCAAAATTTGCTGGATGAATCAATTTTTTTTCACGAAATATTGCGGTATTGTCAAAGATGAGATGCCGAACATCAATTTCATCGGTAAGAACACTTTTTTTAAAAAAAGACCTTTTTCACCTTTGCCGATCTAGTTTTACTCCACAAAATATCTTGAACCGAAATTCAAATTATCATTTTATTTACCTACCAATTTTTAAATTGGTAGGTAAATAAAATGATAATTTGAAGCCAAGTAGGCTGGGTATCTTGGAATTTTTCATGTGCAGTCAGTATAGTGATAGTAGTATGAAGTTAGTAACTTCATATTAACACTTACTCAAATATTCAGAACCTTTTATCTGTGTATTTAGACCTGTGAATTTCAAAGTGTTTTTAGTTCACGGGTAAAATTTGAAACCGTGTGATGTGTTTATATTATGACGAACAGTTGAGTTTTTTGGATTTTGTCTCTAATATATCATTAACCTGACTCGCGTTAATATTGTCACTGTATTAAATAAGCTAGGAGTTCCTATGCATAACTCACCGTCCATTCAAATGGTTTCGGTAAATCCTCGTGAATATTCGTCGGTCTCTGGGAATCCCAAGGCGATTTCCAAAATTATTCTGGTTTGTACTGACCAAATCTGGAAGCATAAAATTACGGTAAATTTCTCACTGCGCAACACGGTTTCAAATTTTACCCGTGAACTAAAAACACTTTGAAATTCACAGCTCTAAATACACAGATAAAAGGTTCTGAATATTTGAGTAAGTGTTAATATGAAGTTACTAACTTCATACTACTATCACTATACTGACTGCACATGAAAAATTCCAAGATACCCAGCCTACTTGGCAGCTATGCGCCAAAACCAACGTTGTTAATATTTTCTCAAAATTTCGGTCTTTAATGCGTAAGCTTTGAATGAAAAGCTGCATGTTCAATTTAGACCACAATTGTTCGAAGAAAATACAAAGGTTTTCCTTTGTGCGAGAGTTCTCAATATTGATCAGCTATAAAAAAATCGTAAGGTTTAATTTCAAACAAGGGTGAAATACTATTATAAAGCTAGCCGACAGGGGAATTTTTACCAGTTAATTTATAAGAAGAACAATAAATAAAGCAACTGAATGAAGTCATGTCCCAAATCCCAATCTAAAGCCATTTTCTCTTGCATTATGGTTTTTTCAAACGAACCTTGAATTCTCGGAGGATAGGAAAAAAGGTCCATTTATTAAAGAACAGTGAATAGGCGAGTAAAAACTCATAACTCCAAATCTAATATATAGCACTCGATTCCTTGCTTTGGAATCATCTCACCTGATATGTGTTAGTAGCCTGACGTATATCTTCTCTAGCTAGTGGATAATCCTTTCCACAATTTTTGTTTACGAGATACTTGTGTGTATATGACCATATAGACAGGAGAGGTTTACGACTTAGGCTAAATGGAACACTTTAGAAACATCGAGGACTAGTCGGGGCAAGTAGAGAATCACCGCAGCAGTATCGAGTCAGGGCGTTTATTCGAAAGTGAGTTGTAAATGGTTATAATAGGGTCAACCTCATGGCCTGACCAAGAAAAAAACAACAGTACTGTTGATCAGACAAACGGTTATAATGGTGGTCGTAAATGATAAATTCGAAATACTGATTGAAGAAAATTGATAACGACAACAACTGATGAACAGGACCTAAAAATAATAATAAGACGAAAAATAGTGCTCAACACAGCGACACATTAGCTCTGTAATAAAACGCAAGTGATGTGTAGAAAATATTTTTGCATTTTTACCGCTCGACAAGCTTGTTAATTTATCGAACAACAAAACCATTATCTACTTTTCAAAATGATTTATCGCTTCATTAGAAAGGAAACTTAATAAATACAGTCGGCTTCCGATAACCGGAACCTTCAAGGGAAATCGAAAAGAGTTCGAGTTATCGGGAGTTTGAAGCAAATAACTGGAAGTAGGAAAATAAGCAAATGGATGGGAAGGAAAGGCAATAATTTTAAGCAAAAAAGTATACAGGAATGGACACTGAATTTGAACTGGTGTGACAAAAAAGTAAAGACAAGGAATTTACTCGGTTGTTTCGAAATGAATTCAATGTTTCGGACTTCAGTATATAACATGGTTTGAGTATATCGAGGGTGAAATTGTACAGAAATGTGCTGAAGGGAAACAAAAATTACTTCGAGATAGCGGGAGGTTCGAGTTATCGAGGGTTCGAGTTACCTAGGGTAAAATTACAGTAAATCAAATCCAGGGGAAATCGACTTTGGTTCGAGTTCGCGAGGGTTCGAGTTATCGGGAGTCAACTCTATGTTCAAGAAACAATGATTCCTTTTCATCACACTCGTCGTACAGATTTTTGAATCCGAATTTACTTTCTTAATTTACTGCCGCATACTATTCTTCAAAGATAAGCAAAAACTGACAGAGAGTGAGTTAAGGATTTTGAAAATGCAGTTGATTAAAGATATTTCCACGTTTTATTTGTTTTCTGAGAACACTTATTGGGCGCGTCAGAAGATAATCAAGCAAATTCTTGACTTACGAAGCACGAAATACTAACTGCTACACGCCACAGATGGTGAATCATCGAGCGACTGAACGTGTAAGATCGCTAAATAAAATTAAGTTGTTACGCTGAGAGTATTTACTGTTTGGAATTGGAATGGACCAGAATGGGAAAGGCCACTAAGATGGAAAGAAGTTTGAAAATATGAGGATAACAATGTACTACCCTTTCCGTTATTCGAGGTCAGTTTGGAGAATAATTTCCCTAAGTAATTATACCACGCGAAATCACAAATTGCAACTCTTCTTTCAATTATACAGTTGTACCTTTTTTTGATAGGTTACGAAAAAATAATCGCACTTGGATTTAAACAATCCGCGAAAAAAATCAATTTATTTTTAGCAAAAGTTGTAATCTGTTGGTTACAATGATTTAGTTGAACTCCAGCAAGGGTTCAAAAATAAAATGATATCCGGGAGGCCGTCCATTGGGTGCATCAATTACTTAGCAACCAAATATTTCCGTAAGTGAATGAAATTGTCTAATAGAAATTCGAATACATACGTAGGCTGTTTAGTGAGCATGTTTTGACAAGAAACGTATTTAAATAAGGAAATTCTATGATTCAGTCCCCTTAGCAGAGTGTTGGTATGTACAATGTACGAAGCTTTCTTCTTTTCTCTGACTCTATTTAAATTATGCTTTTTGATTCAATGTTTCTTTTTATCTTCTTTCTCCCAGTTCTCGTAACTTTCATGAAGACAGATCATCAGTCGAGGAATGAAAACATATGGCAAACAAGGTAACAAGGTATAACCATACATACGCCACACGTGCTCTTATCTCCTTAAGCCCATACGGTAATGTCTGTTGTTTTCCAAAAATATTCCGAGTACACGGATCAAAGCACCGTGAATCGAAAGTAGGAATCACTCTTCAATATAATCCACTGAACGATTTAAGGTATGATGTCAATAAGCATTAGCAATCATTTACCACAGTAAAAAAAAGAGAAAGGATTTTCAGTGTCCAATGATTAATATAAAACTAAGTTGATTCATGTCAATTAAGCTTAAAGTTGAAAACGACTACGAAATTCCTTATTTGGATATTCTGATGTGTTAACTTTCGCAAAGAGAAATGTTCGAATTTGGATGCGGGTAAATTCTATGCTTTTATACTGGATAGAGGAATGAGCAAAGAAAGTTGTACTTCTTTCAACAAGTTTTCAGCAAAACACTAGATTAGAAAATCCTAATTTAAACAACAACAGCGTTTGAATTAAGATTCAGTCCTGCAAACTGTCCTCAGTTTATTAATAATATTTTTCCCACTGCACGAAAAGGCGATGAGCTGACGGCAATCCTCGTGAAGCTACAACACCGAATCAAAAGATCGCTCGGCGGTTTAAGGACAAACGTTACCTACACTAAGGGATAGATCCTACATGCAACAAAATTTTAATAAAATAATATAATAAATGACGTTGTGGCTGGTAGACTCTCGAACTGGAACAAAAGCATGATCTTCACAGGAACTCAGTAACTGAAAAACACATTACAGTCAAACCAGGTCAAGTGTACCCCCCAAGAATTCATTAATGAATTTATTATTCAAAAGTTGAATCCGTTGCTAGTTGTAGATTTCAGATTGATCTCTGCATTCTTGTATGTGTAATGAGCCGTGAATTCACACGCGAGGCAGTTATGAAATTTCTACCAGCTCCATTTTCTAGAAATTGATGTAAGTGTCTTCTAAGAAGCTTAATCCAATCAAAGATTTCCAATCCGACCAAATACAGAGAAGTTCTCGTAAAATATTCACTGCTCATTACGCATGCAGAAATGCCGCTTTGAATTTGACACCAGTTACGGGAACGACTAATGGATTCATTTTTCGAATAATCAATTCACTGATAGAATCTTGGGGGGTACGCTTGACTTGGTTTGACTGTAAACACGAATTTCTTCATGGTAAGGTAAAAGAACCAATCAAAATGCTCAACGTCTTTTACGCGTGAAAAGCAACTGAAGCCCTCTTTCTTCGAAACTTGTTAAAGAAACGAGAAAAATTAAGTAATTATTGCAACAGAGATAAATTAACCTGTCGCAATAGTCATTGCTATCATTTGGCTTTGGCAATCGTGAAACGAACAAGGTAAGTTTACTTCAAAAGACGCTGTAACACTCTTGAAGATAGCTAGCATTCAAGCCGTTCATTTTTCCAAGGCATATCGTAATCGAAGTTGTGTTCATCGTTTGAACTAATCAAAATATTTCATATCATGATCAAACTTTAATTTTAGTGCACAATAAATTAGAGGACTTTGATGATGCGATCACGAGTTAAACTGTCCACCATGTTTGTACTGATTTTCTCGCTCTTGGCCGCTTTCTGCTTTGCTAAGGACAACAAGCCGTCAGACACCAAGGTAACTGTATTTATACCCATAACCACTGCACATTGATTTGATTACTGTTGAATAATGTTAATTTATTGAGAAAAGTGGCAATAATGACCATTTGTTAATTTTACTTTTTGCTTTTTTTGATCAATAATAAGAAATGTTTTAAATTAAAATAAAAATTAAGGAGGTAACTAATTACTTGTACAACCTTAGCAAAAATCGAACGTAATCAAAAGTAACGTTATTATCAACGTGGTAGATACTAGTATATAGCTTCTGGGCTGAAAGACGAATTTCTTTAATCACAACTTAGGATTTTATCAAAGAAACCTAAATTAACACTTGCAAATTAACGAAAGTCACTAGGCACTTCCTCACCTAGATTGAAACACTAGATGAAAGACAAATTGACAAGAGCTACTAGTAGTTTGCCTTTGACTTTTCTCTTTTTGGCAGGCTGTTTCATCTTGTCCATCTTGTAATAATGGCGGACAAACCGGGATGTGGACATACATGACATGCGTCCCAGGAGCCCCTGGGGCACCTGGTCGAGATGGAGCCAAAGGAGACCTGGGTAGCCCGGGGAAAACTGGGACCCAGGGACCACCTGGTACTGGCGGAAAGAAAGGAACAAAGGGAGAGCCTGGGCTCCAGGGTTCTGCCGGACAAAAAGGACAGCGAGGGGACAAAGGCGACAGTGGATCTCCTCCATTGGCTTCACACATGAACTGGAAGGAGTGTGCTTGGAAAAAAGAAGACGGCAAAGATTCAGGACTGATATATGTAAGTACGGATCGTCCGGCTTTGTTACCCGAGTTAAAAAATATTCTATTGGCTTAAAGCAAGTAATTTTCACTAAAATGATTGATTGTCATAATGCTTTGGTCAGCGGTTAGCGTTAATGATGATTTTACTAAAATAATTGACTGTCATACTGCAGGCAAAGAAGCTATTTTGTTTCTTTATATCTCGTTTAGAACTGTGACTTTGTGAAGAAATACTCGGACACTTCCCTCCATGTCTACTATGCTGGTAACCTCAGGGTTGGCTATTGTGACAACTGCTGTAGTCGCTGGTATTTCACCTTTAATGGAGCCGAGTGCAGCTCTCCTGGAACTATTGACGGTGCATTCTACATGGCAACAGGCAGAAACCACAATCGTCATCATCACCGCCAAATTGAAGGTCACTGCAATAACATTCAGAAAGGAAAGGTGCGAGTGGGATTCTCGGTTGGAAAGTGCGTCATAAGACATAAGCTTGCTAACGCCGACACTGGTTGGCACTCAATGAATCGTATCTTCATTGAAGAAGTAGCAAAAGCTCAGCAATGAGCTCTTGTCACGTGATCATCTGGACTTTTCGAAATTCTAAAAAGCGTGTTAGACTTATGCTATGTAGTGAGGTAATAATGTTTGTAAAGTAACAGTTGCTATCAAATCTATATCTGTTAAAAAATAAAGCCCAGAAGTATTGAATCTTAATACTTGACATTAATATCTTGGGTCAATTACATACTTTCCGTATAAAATTTCATAAATTAAGTCACACCATGAACAGTACATTGTAGCGGAGCTCCTTCCCCGAGCGGAGCACCATAGCTAAGAAAATTTGGTAATCTATCTATCCGAGAGAATTTGGTTATGACGTCAGCGTACGACATCCCGTCCGTACAGGCGCTGCGGAAGGGGGAAGGGAGTCAGACGTCAGCCCGTCGGGGGAGGAGTATGTTATAGCTGAGGTGAAATTTTCCATTTCAAGCAACTCGCTCGTTTCGGCGGTAAACCACATGGCCGCCCGGAGTTTTAAAGAGAAAAAAAAGACGTAACAGGAGAGATTTCGAAAATTATTTGATCAAAAAGTTAAACGCTAAAAGATTTTTAAAATACATTTAAATAACATTTAAAAAAGTGACCGACGTTTCGGCGCTACGTTACGCCATTATCAAGAAAAATAAATAAATGAATAAATAAAAATGTACGAAAGTGTCACGTGAATGGAGTCGGCTTGCGTGTTAAGAGAAGACTTGATGTCCTTTATGTATAACATCTCGTAGACAAAGCAATCAAACTTGCTGTTACATTTCCTTAGAACTTTGAAAAGATGGTCAGTCTTTGTTGTTGTTGCCATGCTGTCACAAACCCTGAGTGTCAAGGAAAACAAGCCCCCGATCGTCAACACTCAATGCGTTGTATACTTATTTCAATGTGATTTGTGCAACGCAAATTATGTCGGGTACACTGCCCGACGCTTACATCAACGCATAAGTGAACACCGTTATTCAGCCATCGGGAAACGCCTTGAAACACTGCATGGCAACAACAGAACAAAGACTGACCATCTTTTCAAAGTTCTAAGGAAATGTAACAGCAAGTTTGATTGCTTAGTCTACGAGATGTTATACATAAAGGACATCAAGCCTTCTCTTAACACGCAAGCCGACTCCATTCGCGCCAAACTATTTACGTGACACTTTCGTACATTTTTTTAAATTCTTTTTTCTCTTATTGTGTTTCTTACCTTGGGAATTATACCCATTGGACCCGCAAATATTCTATGTATTGTTTCAAATTTTATATATTTGTTTTGCACCTTATACTTTTTCAGTTTTCAACTTGATAATGGCGTAACGTAGCGCCGAAACGTCGTTCACTTTTTTAAATGTTTTTTAAATGTATTTTAAAAATCTTTTAGCGTTTAACTTTTTGATAAAAAAAATAGACAAAAACAAAAGAAAACAACAAAAAACGAGTCTTTCTTTCCACTAAATTTTAATGTCTTCATTAACTTAGAAAACAGGGAAAGAGCTAGAGCGAGAAAGAAATAACAACGGAGACCAATTTCGTTGAAAGAAAAACATGAAAATTATATAGCGACGGTTAGTAAATGAGAAATGCTAGCGGCTACCAAAGTGAAAATGAGCGGCAGTGAAAAAACAGAGTGAACAGGAACACAAACCTTTTCTCCAAAAAACGTGTTAATAGGAGGTTCAAAGAAGTTTCACGTTTTAGTCGTGCAAAACATCGGAAAGGAAATGTACAAAAAAGTGTGCTGCATGAGCAAAGTTGCTTTTTTTGCTAATTAGAAAAAAAGTGTGCTGCACGTGCAAAGTTGTTGCTTTTTTCTTTTGCTAATTAGAAAAAACTAAGTGTGCTACACGTGCAAAGTTGTTGTTGTCGTTGTTTTGCTAATTAGATCTATTTTTGCTGTTTTTTACCCGGCTCTCGTTGTTTTCACCCTGTCTCTAGTATTACTGGATTTTATATTTTCTTTGAGGAAACTATCAATATTAAGGAGAGCTTCGCTTTCAGTCCTGGCCAATTCTATGTATTATCATGACTGCACAACCTTCCAAACAAATGACATGCTTTTAAGTTATTCGCCTATCTGATCATTATCCTATTACGCTTCTCACTCATTTTGAACCAGCGAGATGCAAATAAAACTTTGAGAACGTGGGTCTCAAATGTCAAGTTCAATTCTTCAATTTCGGGTAAAGGTTGAGCTGAAATTAAAACTACGTAACCTCGGTTAAAAAGAAAATAATATTTTATTAGACGATTCTCTCAGAGGGCAATCAAAGCATGATTAGTTTTTGAAATAAAAATCGATTGCACACCAGCGTAACTTAACAGAAGAAAGACACCTCCCCTTGTTTAGGCGGGTTTGTAATTAAAAGTAATTTAATATGTTTAAGACTAAACCAGTCCCTAAGCATTTTAAACCAATACCAACGAATTGTGACACAGCTCCTTTAACAATGAAGTTCAGAAACAAAAAATAGGGTCGTAGGATAGCCGCCAAAAGGCTCGACCCTCACAAACGACACTCAGAAGTGACTACAAAATATTTTAGGTCTGAAAAATGTTATACCTGGTTTTCTGAAAACCGTAGTATTAAAAAATGCCAGTCATTCTCACTAATTGGTAATTTAATGGCCCTTCTTAATGGCAAATCTCACCTTAAAAAGAAATTCTTGAATGCACCAGCTTCCAGTTGACACACAGCACTATCTTAAAAGATGCCAGAAGTGAAGCTTTCCTCATTAGGCTGGAAAATAAGACATTTAAGGGTCAGTTTTATTGTTAGCGCCACCGAATGCAAAGCCATTTCCCCAATTCACCCTATTTTGTAATGCCATTGGCCTCCCTAATACAACCCTTAACAACATTCCTCGAAGAAAAGCAATCCTACAACCTCCAATTTGACTTCATGCTGACTTGGCAACATAAACAACAGAGGGCTTTATTGTTTGCTTGGAAACTTCACAAAGAACTGCATCCAAGCGCAGTAAAACATCAAACTTTAATTAGACCAACCCTACACCCCTGAAATTCAACCAGAGTGGCTACCCCAAATACATGCCAGCTGATAGCCCTGTGCCTGTGCAACAAGCTGACGCCCAACTTGACGGTACGGTACGGTACGGAAGCCCCCTCAAAAAAGTCGCTGGCTTGATGAGGGCTGGCCTGTTACCCCCTGGAGCATTTTTTTTTTTCAAGTATTTCCACTGATTTCTGTCTGGCAATCCTCGTGTCCAGTCCCTGCGCGGAACTGGCCTTTTTTTGTGACGTAACTAGGACGTCAACGTCCAGAAGACTCTCCGTTCACCTTGGAGCCCTAAACGATTTGACCGCGCCTAATAATAAGGCCTAGACAATAACTTTCCCTTCATCCTTTTTTGGCTACTGTAACGGACCTCGTGACCATATTAGCTGCGCTAAATAATTAAACGATAAAGGCTAAGTAAACCTTTCCCTTCTATTCGTCAATATCTTTGATTTCGGCACTCTGTTTCCCTCAGATGTTACTAAACAACCAAAATCACGTATAATCGCTGAGTATTCTTCATCGTCTATCCGATAATTTCTGAGGAGTATAAAAAAAGAAGCGCATTGAGATTCAGGGATAAAAATTCATTATTGTCTTTTTAGTTTGTTTATTTCCCTCAGTCTCTGTATCAAGTATGCATTTTGTAATTCGAAACTTGCCCATTGCAAAGAATTCACAGCTAGCCGGCACGTGACCTCGCGGTCTTGACGTCGCGTATGCCTGAGTCCTCAAAAATCCAACAACGTTAAGTGAACTAGCTGTGTTTTTTTATACAACATAATAATTATATGAAATTGTCAACCCAAGACTCGACCTCCTGTCATAGTGTGTGCTCACTCGAGCCAAATGCGGGGAAGGTCTATCTGAAAGTTTCTAGTAGACAACTTTAGCGAGTGGTCACATTTCATGCAAGAAAAGCCGATGCCTTTGCCCAAGCCAACCGCGCTCGCATATGCTCTGGTTTTCTCGCCTATGCTTGTCCCGAGTAAACCCGGCTGGCGTTCCAAAGTGTTTGTACGGAGGGAGGTTGGCACAGCTAGGAGGATGACCCTACCATCACAAAAAAGGGTCATCTAACGGTTCACCAATCTAGCAAGGGAAAGTATGAAAAGTTGGTAGCCCAGGGTAGAACAGGTAGGCGAGTGACCATCATTTTTACCCGAAAGAAATTTTCTTCTTAAAACGGGGCTTGTTTTACCATTTACACCCGCAAACCGTTCGGTTCACCAATTGGGTAAATGGTAAGAAAAATTCAGCAATGGTTAATTTCGCTACGGAATCACGTTAACCATTTCTACAAATCAGTTCCATTTACTGCAAAACGACCGTGAAAACGGTTCAGAAACTCGTATCGAAGATGGCTTTGGAGTAATGGACCACGAATCTCCGTGTGGAACATTCCGACCGGGAAAAGAGTACTACCTTTTCAGACGTTCCGTAGCTCCCGGAAATCTTCCACTAAAACGACACAAAAAGTCGTGTTCTATTTACTTTCCAACCATATTTTCCGCAAACTTTTTCGAAATAGCAAACAACCAGGGACTTTGGTAAAACGAAAAACGATTACTTTCTTAAATGGTATTTTTTGAAGGCGAAGAGTACATCACTATATATAACAATTTTTCTTTGAAATAGAGGTCACTAGATAAATATTGCCAAAGTCACTTTTCACCGAGACAGAAAATTTATTGTTTCAGTATCAAGTTGCGGCTCAGTTTTATCCTTGGCTTAAATTCTATTTCCCTTTGTTTTAAACTCATTACAATACATTACCATATTCCAAAACAAAGGAAAATAAAATTTAAACATAAAATTAAACCACAACATCTACACACGAAGTGATCTGAACAGAAACAGAAAGGGACTATTGGAGTGCGATTTGATTGACGGATCAACTTATGCGTAGAAAATGTGCCTACGCCGCTTGCACATCATTCATAATGCACCTTATTTGCCCCCCCCCCCGCCCCCCCCAAAAAAAATTGCATAAGCATTGTTTTCAATTTCTCTTGGGACGGCTGTAATACCCAGGAGAAATGAAAAAGAAGTGTTACGCAAAATTTTGGGGGGCGGTGCGTTATGGGACATGTGCAAGTGGCATATATGGCGGTAAACAGTACATACACAAAGTTAGATTTTATAGAATTTTCCAACATTTCAAATCACAGTTTCAATCTCGTGTTTACAAGTGAGAATGACTCGTTATTCAGGAGTGTTATTGTCTCCAAGTTTCGGTCACGTGAACAGCAGTAACAATGCATTTGGAATATACCCAAAAATGTTAGCTATACGCCACTTGCACATCTCCCATAATGCACCTTATTTGCCCCCCCCCCCCCCCCCCCAAATTTTGCATAAGCATTGTTTTCAATTTCTCTTGGGACGGCTGTAATACCCTGGAGAAATGAAAAACAAAGGTTATGCAAAATTTTGGGGGGCAAATAAGGTGCATTATGGGAGATTTGTAAGTCGCGTATTGTTGTCCTCAAAATAATAGCCTGTGAGCAACTAGGTGGCTCGCTTTGCTCGTCACTCGAAATGGAGAGCTTGCATGCTCTGCTTACAGGCAACTAAAATAATGGCAACTCCGATGTTATTGTAACACTGACCATAACAAATTTTCATCTTTATCTAATACAGCTGTAGTGGTCATATTTTCAAATGCTCGAGCTTGTCCCTGAAAAACCCCATCCACCCTCCTTAAAGCGTTTTGGGGGTCTAGAAGTTTGATTTTATTGAGCTAATTTGATCTAATTTATTCTCATCTTACTGTAGTTTACATTTAAAATCTTACATTGTTTAATTATAAAATTTTAGAATAGATTTTCAGTTTAATCATTGTAAAACCCTACTTATCATTTATATGTCAAAAACGAATTATTATTTTATTATAATTTTTGAATTATCAAAACTACTCTTTTACTTGGGAAGGTGAAAAAAGTTAAAGCGGAGTTCCTTGGGCATTGGCCCGATTTTTTTAGCTATTCTTCATTTGCTTTCTGTTCCGTTGTTGTATTTTTCCAGATTGTTTTGGCCTAATTTTTACAATCTTCGACACATTTTTCCAGGCAGCTTAAGGATACTTCTTCAGGTAACACAAGCATACTGGTCTACAGGTTACTGGTAGCTAGACCTCTGACAATATTTCAATGTGGGCACTGGGGAGAGGATTAAACTTTCTGGGTTTCCAACAAAGATGGATTAATTTTATAATGTGGTGATTGCGGTAGAGTTACAATTTGCAACGATTTTGAAATTATGAGTTTCTTCATTAATTAAGCATATCTTAAACAGTAGAATTGAACATCAAACACCATAACCATCACTGTTCCCTCTCAGTTGGCAAGGATAGTCATAAATGTAACTGATCATGATTCTAGTTGATACTGATATTTTCTTTGAAATATATCTACAACAATTTCAATGCACTGTGGGTTGTAAATATGTTGAAGACAGATAAATTGGATCGGAATTGAGACGGCACAAGGGAGTGAAAACAGGCCTTAGGTCTTGACTAATGGTGACGTTTTCACTGCCATCACGGTCGTTGTTGGTTAAGCTCCCTAATAGGGACATTAATTAAGATCCGAGGACGGCGACGCCAATTTCCCTTTCGTAAACGTTCTTTGCCATTTTAAACGGCCGATGCCACCATTGGTAACCAAACCTTTAGTCGTGAAGATTGGGTTAAGTCATAATAAGGCAAATAATACGTTTCTGAATAGTCTTAGAAACAACGACCTTGAGGCCCAAGTTGTATTTACGTTTAAAAAAGTTATGGAAAGAGCTACGGTCACCCGTTATTAATGTAACAGTTAAGAAAGACACTTTTCGCAAGTTTGTGCCCTTAAATGTCTTGGAATTTTGGCGGGTCGCTGTGGTAGTGTAAGGGTAGGGGAGAGAGTTTGGGATACGAAAGGTCCTGGTTCGAGGTCCGGGTTAGACCCTGGGTTGCAATTTACTTTCTTTTTAATAGAAACACTCAATAAATCAATAAGAGCTCAAAAATTTTTTCAGTGTCCTTAAAATGGCAGCGCGGAGTTGAATCCCTAAGAGCCATATTCAAGTTCAGAAAGGGCAGGAAAATTTCGTCGTCGCTTGTTTACCTAACTCCTTCATAAAACGTAAAATTATAGGCATTTTTAGGTCGTAGTCGTGCAGTGATAGCTAGTGATGGCAAAGAAATGTACAAAACAAACCTATTGCTTTTTCAACGTTCTCCCTGCCTCAATCGTTGTCGGATCTTAAAGTTTATATCAATTTGAAGTGGACGTAAAATAACCTACAGCAAGGTTCAGAAAAGGATAGGAGACATACATGACCGTGGTGACGCCTCTGTTTTCTGCTTTGAATGAAGGCTTAAGGCCCTTGCCTCGGCGTTAACCTCGCAAACAATTAGCACAGCTACTGAAGCAACACAAACAACTGGCTGCATGGCTAAAAAATACTTCGGAAATAACTCACCTCTCAATAACTCTAGAGATGTAATCGTTAGGACAAAACAAGTGGTTTTCCTGGGACTGTATTGAGGGTTGCCTTGATTGTGTGATCAGCAGTCACGTGAACGTCGACTGAAATTGAAAGAAAATACAGACGTTGAAATAAATCCAAGAAATGACATTTATCCAATCATGATACATAATAGAAAGACGAAAGAAAGCTCAAGGACAATCAGAATTCAGAGCAGAGTATACTCCAGTGGGAGCGGCAATTTCAAGAGAACGCAAAGTGCGAATAAATCCAGGTAATAAGAAGTAGTCCCTTAACTCGTACATTTATTTTGGCTTTAATTGAGGCTAGCTGAACAACGTTGGTTAAGCCGCTAAATTGCACAATAATGCTTAGCCGAATCTTATTTTTGCTGTACACTTTGCATATTTTTGCATCAGACCTCATTCTCTCGTGAGCAACTTTTTGAGAAATTTCTGGGAACTTTTTTGGGAAATCTCGAGCAACTGGTGGTAAGTCTTACTTGTGTGTGTGTGAATTCCTTTTTTTCTTTTTTGTTTAAAACAACATTGAATTTTTCCTCGCGAAGCGAGGTTTATAATCTCGTCGCGCGCGAAGCGCGCGTGTATCACTCAAGCATCGCAAGGCCAGCGTGATTTCCTCTTGGCTATAGATCTATCGAGTTTGGTTGGTGTCCGCCTTGACGTCATCCAGAGTAGTGACGTCAAAGCGCATTATGGGTTTCGAGGCAACCGATTGCCATCGACGATAGACTACGAGTAGTCCCCCATTTTTCCTCAGGGATAGTAGAGCGAGCGAAACAAGAGCACGCGTAAAGATCACCCCACGCGAGAAAAGGCGACACGCGGCGCCGCGTGTCGCCTTTTTCTCGCGTGGGGTGATTTTCACGCGCCCTCGCGTTTCGCTCGCTCTAGTCTATCCCTGAGGAAAAAAAGGGGGACTTCTCGTAGTCTACATCGACGACAAAGCTCTGGGATTTATTCATGAAGACAGGTTTTTTCATCTGTGAATTATAACAATGTTTACGGTCGGTGAGTCACCACCCATGCAATATCTCAGGTAAATAAAACAGAACAGCAAACTCAACAACGGTGGATTCAATAAGTGCCTGGAAATCCTCGCTGGGAAAGATATACAAACAAAACCCCGCAAGAGCGAGGACGTGGACTTTAAATTCAGCGCGAGTAACGGCAGAGCGAAGGCATATCAACTGGAGACAGAGGTTATACAGCGACCACGAATATGTAAAGAGTTAGCAACAAAATACTACAGTTACACTACAAAAGAAGCCGACGAAGAGAGGGAACACCGACTGCCGACGTTTCAGTATTCGGTCAATAGAATTCGCGAGGAGAGGCAAGTTTACAGTCAAAATTATCTTCTTCGATGCAACGATAGGAAGCAAGAATTACACCATCTGTAAAATCGACATGAGCAGTATCTTTGCAACGGACTGAGGACAGCCGATCAGCCTTTTCACCGTTTTACAGTAAGCTTTAATTTACAATGAACAGTTTACAATACCGATAATGTGTGACATGTAGCGAAGCGTTACATTTTGTAAACAAAATCCTTACTGGGGAGAGTTTTTCGTTTAAGCTTACAATTTTCATTCAATTTCCTTGACAAGTAAAGTATATGTATGTATAGCCTTATACATAAACCCAGCTGTGTCTTTTAAGTCAAACATGACAAAAATTTGTTATTGCTGGCCCCCTATATTTTTGTTCCCGAAAATAACATCAGTATTTCGGATATCCTCAGAATATTAGTGTGTGACATGGTTGCCATGCCAGGAACGTTTTAAAATTCCTTTCGCTGTTAGGGAAAATTTAACAGGTCACTCATAAAATTTCACTCTTTCAAGGAAGTCAGACAGAGGTGACATATTCACAGAAATAAAACATTTGTTCCATTGGCAGATGAAGATTGTTTCAAGAAATTAAACAACATGCAAGCAGATATTTATGTAGGGTTTCCCATAAAATCAATCCATCCTGCACTTAGCTTTACATTATCGATAAATGCATGTAATATAGGGAAAGTGTTCATTTGCCTCGTCTCAGTCTGGGAAATTAAAAATCTATGGCTCTGGCACTGTCTCAACAAGCTCATGCATGTTTAGAATTGAGACCAATGGAGAAACTGATCACCTTCAACATAACTTGTTTGTGGACATTTCATACAAATTCACTCTTGCATAGGGATTTTTTTCTTATGCATGTACACGAATAACTATGAACACTTGCCTAACTGGTAAAAAATTGGTACTTTTTACATGGATTCAGTTCTTTAAGGTGAATGCCCACACATACAATAATCATAAATCATGATCATTTTAGTAATTCTCATGAACTGCATCCTTAATGACATTGCTACTTGTAATTTTTTATTTCAGTGATTATGTTTGCACTTTACTGTTACAAACAATAGTTGTCAAGTGTGATTATGTACCCAAAAAAGTGCAAACACTTTTATAACTGTAGTTCGCCGAACAATAAATTTTTTCTCCAATTAGCAGCATTTAGTTGTTGTTTTCACTGCAGCATTATCTCCTAGAATTGCCATCCACTTACTTCTACTGACACATTTCACAAATAATTGTTGCACTTAAGGGTGAGGTTTTATTAAGCAAATGCAACTGAATATTAGCCGGCAGTTATCCACTATCACCCCCATTTCCTTTCGACCATAATTACACACATGTAGGAGGGTCAAATGGAGTGAACATGGGGGGATCGGACCTATGCAGCATTCACTAACAACAACAACCCCATTTAAATCTCAGAAGATCCTTTTTAAAGCCAGAGCACTAGGTTCAAATTTAATCCACAGGAGATTAAGTACATCTCAGCTTCCAATATTAGATACACCCTCCCCAGTTACATGATTTACTTCATTTCTCTCCTGTCCTCCCACCCCTTATGGGCTCCCCCCACCCCGAGCTTCGCTAGGTTCTGCGATACACGTATTTCTAGTAAGGAATGTTTGATTTAGGCTAGAGGGCCGTCGTTTTCATTGTTTACTTTTATCATGGGTTTTGTTAAGACTGCTACACTATACAGTATATTGACAAGAGTCTGAAAGGTAATTTTTACCCCTGCGCACGTGAAACAGGATGTAACAATTAGTGCCAAATAGTTAAGAGCGAC